>NC_064638.1:1210635645-1210940726 GCF_023864345.2 Schistocerca serialis cubense | reverse complement strand
TAACTAATAAGACTACAAATAATTCCGCCTACTTTTCCATTCCGTCTAATTTTACCATTCTATTTCTCTTCCTCTAACCTATCTACCTCTTCTATATCTCTTTCACCCCATTCCATCGTCTTATGTCTCTGCTTGATTAGAATAACTCACAAGCTGCAAGAATATAACGAGAAAATTCCCAACTAGCAATAGGACTGACACTCATAAAAAAAAAAATATGTTTACTTTCATATACATAGTCATTATTATTATTATCATTATTATTATTATTTTTATTATTCTTGATTGTTATAATTATTTTTTGATTGTTATAATTATCATTGTACTACTTTTATAATCTCTATTTTTTTTCTTTAACATTAATACTGTATAACATGTTATATGTCCTAATTTTCTGTAGACACTGAAATTTGTTGAATCTGAGTATGCCTGGTTAGGTGTAAGAGAGGGCCTGAAGGCCCTAATCTTGCCAGGTAAAATAAATGCATAAATAAATAAATAAAATAAATAAATATAAGTAGATACTATTGGAAACTAACCGTTTGTTTGCTATCGTGCGACCCTTAACTAATGTGCAAGTCATTGGTGAAAAACAGTCCCTGCATGATTAGGCCACGCTGGGCTTATTATTGCCACGGAAGGTACGGAATCCCGTTAACCTTCATTGCACATGACAACGGTTGTGGGAGGCAGGTTACGTTCTGGGTCTCAAAATGACACTATGTGGTGACGAAACTGTAGCATACGTTAAGAAGAATAAACGGCATTAGATTCAAATACAGCGGCTGGTTTTGTTACTAGTTGCCTAGCTACAGTCCCACTTTCCTTGATAGATTACCAGAGATTACTACAATACTAGCTGGAATTCCTTTGACCTCTCTCAGCGCTCTTTGTGCTGAGAACTTAATGATGCTAGAATGGTACTCCATAGTAGTTTGTGGTTCTCCTGGGAGACGCGCTGAAACATAACGAAATCCTCCATCCGCCAGAGCTCTACGACTCTCGCTTGTTCGTAACATTATTTCCTATTGATGCTTCTTCTACAATGACCTCACGACCTAAAAAGCTACAGAGAGGCTGCATATGTTTAGTAATGATAGCGTATTCCTCGGTTTTCAGTAGTTCCTAGTTACCATAAAAGTCATGATGGAGCTAATATGATACTTAACTTTTGCGGATGCGCTATAAAAATCACGCTATTCTTTTTCTCCGTAAGAGGCGGACGAGACTAGAATGAAACTCATGAATGGAAATGCAATAGTATTAATGTATACATGATGTGACTCCAAATATTTGATGAGGAATACCCGCCAGTCTCGACATCCTTTACCGATACTGCTTATGCACTGAAGTGCAAAAGGAAAAAAAAAGTGAATAACAAATAATACGAAGACCATAGCAAGGGTCTAAAGAAAAACAAGTATGGAAATATGAATATGAAATATAGGGACCCGGCGGAATTGAGTCTGTGCCGGGAATTAGGAGATTTACGAGTAGCGCAGAGATGAGGGTGTGCTTTGGTGGCGGGGACACAATGGGGCGTACATCAATGCCAGGGGCTGCCGAGTTGTTTACTGGCGAGCCGGACTGTGCCCCTACATATGTAAGGCCCGGGCGGCGCGCCATGCGTCTTGAGCGCGGATATCGGCGGAGCGACACACCGCCAGATGATGCCGCTTCCGAGGGGTGTGTGTCTGTACGCAGCCAATCGTATGCCAAATTAATAATGCCTCAATACAATGATCTCTCAGATGACGACGTACGGCTTTTGGGGTAGAAAATTAGAGAATAACCAAACTATCGACGTCCACCAGCAAGGTATCCACCAAGTGTTTCAGCGTTGGGAAATTCGACGTAGTGAAGGAGTAACACGATTACAAAGTTTTATGGTGCCAGCATGGCTTTTTCGAAATGATAAAACTCTGTAATGTAGTGTACGGATACATTATCAGTCTGAAGATGGGAAACTAAGGATTGCACCGAAAAATGACGTGATGGATGAGTCTTTCACGGAGTCTTTATACGACTTCAAAAAGAAAGTTACAAATTTTTGGTGATATTCGTTTTATGGGTATTAGGCTGTGCTCCAAGGCATATTTCTTTGCCTAATGATTTTTAATGCAATTCTGGAGACTTCGTTAGAAGCGGTAATCGCTCAGAAAGCAGCTACAAGAACAAAAAAGCTCAGCAACCAGAACTGTTTATACGTATCTACGCATCGGTCGGTTTGTGACACCACCAGACCGCTAGCGAAAAAGATCGCGGTGTCGCTCGAACGTGCATTACGGCGCTTTATTTAGTACTAAAAGCTCACAAGCTGTCTAATTTATTTCGTCATAAAGCTGTTATTGTGCTTTGGAATTTCTATGGATCGTCTCTCCACATCCTAGCACAGTAATGATTAAGTCTCGATGAAACTATTTTACACACATCAGACAACGTTTCGCATCACCTAGGCTCTCAGAATTCGTGAAGATAGACGTTCACTGTAGATATTGCATCACAAACACAGTCCCTTAAAGACTGTTCAGAGATGTCACTAAACGCGCTCAAAGATGTAAACAACCATGCATGAGCAACGCCTATTAGACCGAGGGGCCCGACAGCCAATCAATTCCACTCATTCCACCAGAATGGAGGTACATGGCTTGTGTTGTCTGTAGTCCAACCATGCCTGGACGGTCAATACTGCGGTCCGATCGCACCTGCATTGTAACTCTGTGCCAGGAAGGGCTCCCTACAAGGGAAGTGTCCGGGCGTCTCGGAGTGAACCAAAGCGATATTGGTCGGACATGGAGGGGCTACAGAGAAACGTGAACTGCCGATGACATGCCTCGCTCAGGCCGCCCAAGGGCTACTACTGCAGTGTATGACAGCTACCTGCGGATTATGGCTCGAAGAAACACTGACAGCAGCGCCACCCTGTTGAATAATGCTTTTCGTTTAGCGGCAGGACGCCGTATTACGACTCAGACTATGCGCAATAAGCTGCATGATGCGCAACTCCATTCCCGACGTCCATGGCGAAGTCAATCTTTCCAATCACGACATAATGCAGCGCGGTACAGATGGGCCCAACAACATGTCGAATGGATCGCTCAGGATTGGCATCAAGTTCTCTTCACCGATGAGTGCCGCATATGTCTTCAACCAGACAATCGTCGGTGACATTTTTGGAGGCAACCTAGTCCGGCTGATCGCCTTAGACACACTGTCCAGAGAGTACAGCAAGGTGAAGTTTCCCTGCAGTTTTTGGCTGGTATTATGTGGGACCGACGTGCGCCTCTGTTGGTCATGGAAGGCGCCGCACCGTTGTATGATACGTGAATTCCAGCCTCAGACTATTAGTGCAACCATATTGGCATCCTATTGGCGAGGCATTCGACTTCATGGATGACAGTTTATTCCCCCATCGTGCATATCTTGTGAATGATTTCCTTCAGGATAATGACATCGGCCGACCAGAGTGGCCAGCATGTTCTCCAGACATGAACCCTATCGAACATACCTGTTACACATTGACATCGGCTGTTTAAGGACGACGTGACTCTCCAACCACTCTGAGGGGCATACGCCGAATTACCGTTGAGGAGTGGGACAATGTGGACCAACAGTGCCTTAATGAACTTGTGGATAGTATGCCACGACAAATACAGACATGCATCAGTGCAAGAGGACCTGCTACTGGGTATTAGAGGTACCGGTGTGTATAGCAATCTGGACCATTACCTCTGAAAGTCTCGCTGTATGGTGGTACAACATGCAATGTGTCGTTTTCATGAGCAATAAAAAGGACGGAAATGATGTTTATGTTGATCTCTATTCCAGTTTTCTGTACAGGTTCGTGAGCTGGGCGCTACGCATTTCGGCATTTCAGTTGGAGGTTAAGCACACCAGAGGCACTGAGAATGTATGTTTATCGAACAACCTTCTAGTGAGGGCGCCAAAGAAGCTTCAGAAGGCAGTTCGAATATAATGAACTTCCTTGAGAAAGAGAAGTTGCTGTCCATGCATCAGCACGGCTTTAGAAAGCATCGCTCCTGCGAAACACAACTCGCCCTTTTTTCACATGATATCTTCCGAACCATGGATGAAGGGTATCAGACGAATGCCATATTCCTCGACTTCCGGAAAGCGTTTGACTCGGTGCCCAGCTGCAGACTCCTAACTAAGGTACGAGCATATGGGATTGGTCCCAAATATGTGAATGGCTCGAAGACTTCTTAAGTAATATAACCCAGTACGTTGTCCTCGATGGTGAGTGTTCATCGGAGGTGAGGGTATCATCTGGAGTGCCCCAGGGAAGAGTGGTAGGTCCGCTGTTGTTTCCTATCTACATAAATGATCTTTTGGGTAGGGTGGATAGCAATGTGCAAGTGTAAAAAGGTGGAGGTTCCCTGCTTTTTTTGGGTGGCATTATGTGGGGCCGACGTACGCCACTGGTGGTCATGGAAGGGGCCGTGAAGGCTGTACGATACGTGAATGCTATCCTCCGACCGATAGTGCAACCATATCGGCAGCATATTCGCAAGGCATTCATCTTCATGGATGACAATTCGCGCCCCCATCGTGCACGTCTTGTGAGTGACTTCCTTTGCGATAACGATATCGCTCGACTACAGTGGCCAGCATGTTCTCCAGACATGAACCCTATCCAACATGCCTGGATAGATTGAAAAGGGCTGTTTATGGACGACGTCACTCACCAACCAAGCTGAGGGATCTACGCCGAATCGCAGTTGAGGAGTGAGACAATTTGGAGCAGTAGCGCCTTGATGAACTTATGGATAGTATGCCACGACGGAGACAGGTATGCATCAATGCAAGAGGACGTGCTACTGGCTATTAGAGGTACCGGTGTGTACAGAAATCTGGAGCACCACCTCCGAAGATCTCAATGTATGGTGGTACAACATGCAATGTGTGGTTTTCATGAGGAATGAAAAGGGCGGAATGTTTATGTTGACCTCTATTCCAATTTTCTGTATATATTCCGGAACTCTCGGAACGGAGGTGATGCAAAACATTTCTGATGTGTGTATCAGAGAGACAAATTGGTGGTTCCGAGGTCCCAATGCATGATCTACTGTCGAGTTATCCGCGTTCAACAGACGGCAACTGCACTGGTATCTCAGAACCATCAGTTAGTTCAAATGGTTCAAATGGCTCTGAGCACTATGGGACTTAACATCTGTGGTCACCAGTCCCCTAGAACTTAGAACTATTTAAACCTAACTAATCTAAGGACATCACACACATCCATGCCCGAGGCAGGATTCGAACCTGCGACCGTAGCAGTCCCGCGGTTCCGGACTGAGCGACTAGAACCGCTAGACCACCGCGGCCGGCCATCAGTAAGATTTTGTTAGGATACTACCGCACTAGTTCTTGATAAAAAGCCTAACGATCCAAGCGGAGGACCATATAAAGTTTCGGCGTCGTTTGAGTTATGGAATCTGAGTAAAACTAATTGCTTTTAGAGTTTTGCGTCACAAAAATGCACCTGCTCCCACTTTGTTGGGTGTTTTTGAAGTTTCTGTGATGAATTAGGCTATAGCGATTGGCAGACGCCGTGTTCAAACTAAATGACTTTTTTCTCTTCCCAAATGTAAACCAACTCGTAAAGGTCGTTTTACAAGCACGGATGAGTGAACTGTGGTTTTTCTTTCAAAATCTTTTCTTAAAGAATTTACTTTATTTACTAGCGATTCATCAAGAACATTAACACATTTAATCACACTATGTGAGCGTGGAAATAGTTGCCAGTGGATAACTGATGAAAACAAATTTCTTTCAACAAATGGAAATTTTACTCCTAAAACCCTTTCTTTTTTTTAAAAAAAAAAGAAAACAGATTTAAAAATTATAATCAGAAAGCACCCTCTAAATATCAAGTTACAATTTATTCAGAGGCAGAAATAACATTCTTTTTTTTCACAGTATGAGCTTTCAGGCTGAGAACCTTGCCGCTCCCTTTTAACACGGCACATTACACATATACCGCCTCTCAAGATGATACGCAAAATAAATAAATATTTCAGGAATTCGGCCTTTACACCTTAAGCAATAAATTCGTTAACAACGAATCCGACAAACATGACAGAGGCAGCTATTAACGTACGGCAGACCTACAGACAAACAGACACTAACTGCCTAACAAATGCGGACGGGAGACAGACGAGCAACCTGAGGACGAGAGACTGACCAAGAAAACAAGTAGAATTTAACAACTCAATGAAACAACGTATCACCAATCACTTAACTTACAATAAACTGCGATTTCTGGCGAAGACCTGGCGCAGCACCCCGAACGCTCTCCCGAACCGTCCGCTGCAGGCCGCTTCAACGGACCCAGGAAGGCGCGCCGATCTCCCGTCTCACGGCGTCGCAGCTCGCACCGGCCAGACCGACATCGTGGGTTGACTCCTGTTGCTCTCGTGTCGGCAGTGAAGCCACTACACCTCGCTGTACGGCGCAGCCCACTGGACTCACGTGGCGACCTTACATGCGCCGAGGCTCAAGACGGTCAAGTCATCTTGTGTCCCAGTGCGCGACCGACCAACAGATGGATCCAACCGCCAATGACCACTGCCTGAACAAACTCGAACAGACTGGCGGCCTAACACATACTAGCACTCCGGACGAGAGACAGACAGTAGCTGCCCCACACTGACCCGGCTGACCAACTGACCAGACTCGCCCCGACTGGCCAACCGCCGAGTTTTTTTTTTTTTTTCTTTATTGTATTTCAATTCCCCACCGGGGAGGGCCGGCAGCAGCATATGCGCTGCTCTTCAGCCGAAAGACATAGAACAAAACAATAGATGACATATAAAAACAGCAAAGGAGAGAATAAGGTGAACATAGATACAACAAAGGGGGAACATCATGGAAGGCAATAGACAAAAAAAAAAAAACGGGGTGCCTGTAAAATGGAGTTAAAAAACTGTTTAAAAGTAGCACACACAAAAAGCCACACACTGCGACGATTAAAAGAACACAAGGCACAGTATGACTGGAGCATAAGGTATCGGCGGATGGCGTAGCACATAACGTAACACTGATGGCGAACCTCAAGGCAGTACACAATTAAAATCACACCTCTTGACGCACAGGAGAAACAGCACTAAACACAACACTGATGAGGCACACTGATGATGATCCATAGAAAGGATCTGCCAGGCGCAAGGAGATGAGGGAGACCTGAAGAAGGGAGGGAGGGAAAGAGATGGGGGAGGGGAGCGGGGGGCGCGCGGAAGAGGGCCAGGTAGGGAGGGATGTGGGAAGGAAAGAGGCAAGTATGAGGTGCAGGGCCTCAGGGGAGGGGGGAAATGGAGGAAAATCCGCTCTGGGAGAAGGAAGGAAGAGGAAAAAAGGGGGCCCTGGGGCTGAGGGGGGGGGGGGGGAACAAGGCCAGGTTACAGTTGGAAGGAAGGGTAGATGTCACGGCGAAGTTCGTCATCCGGGAGGGGGAGGTGTTGGAAATTGCCCTGATGAAGGAGATGGAGGGTGTGGAGGTGGAGAGAAGGAGGGATACAGCGGTAGAGGCGCGGCATCGGGCAGGGGGTGGAGAGGAAGGAGGAAACCAGAGGGTGGGGGGGATCAAGCCTGCGAACAATGTAAAGGATGTGGAGGTGTTGGAGGAACAGGAGGAGGTGGGGGAAGGGGATCAGTTCATACAGGAGCCGTGTGGGGGAAGGAAGGCGGATACGGAAGGCAAGGCGGAGCGCATGGCGTTGAAGGATTTGGAGGGCCCTGTAAAAGCGGGTGGGGGCGGACATCCAGGCAACGCTGGCATAACAGAGGATAGGATGGATGAGGGATTTGTAGGTGTGGAGGACGGTAGAAGGATGCAATCCCCATGTCCGGCCATACAGGAGTTTCAGAAGGCGGAGGCGGGAATGGGCTTTCTGCTGGATGGTCTGGAGATGAGGGGTCCAGGTGAGGTGTCGATCGAGGGTGAGGCCAAGGTATTTCAGGGGGGGGGGGGGTGAGCTGGATAGGACGACCATAAAGGGTGAGGTAGAAATCATGGAGGCGAAAGGAGCGAGTGGTGCGGCCTATGATGATCGCCTGGGTTTTGGAGGGGTTGAGACGGAGGAACCACTGGCTACACCAAGTGGTGAACTGGTTAAGGTGGGTTTGGAGGGTACGTTGAGACCATTGAAGGGTAGGATAGAGAGCCAGGAAGGCAGTGTCATCAGCATACTGGAGAAGGTGGACTGGTGGGGGTGGCTTGGGCATATCAGCTGTATACAAAAGATAAAGGAGAGGGGAGAGGACAGAACCCTGGGGGACGCCAGCTGTGGGATAAAAGATACGGGAGTTGGTAGTGTGGAGGGTGACATAGGAAGGACGGTGCGAGAGGAAGGAAGCGACCAGACGGACAAAATTGATAGGCAGGGCGTAGGTTTGGAGTTTAAAGAGGAGACCAGGATGCCATACAGGGTCATAGGCATTTTGGAGGTCAAGGGAAACAAAAATGGCGGAGTGACGGGAGTTGAGCTGGAGGGACAGAAGGTGAACAAGATTGAGGAGTTGGTCTTCAGCAGAGAAGGAGGGTCGTAGGCCACTGGGTAAGGGGGAGGAGGCAGTGTTGAGCAAGGTGCTGATGGATACGGTGGGAGAGGATGGATTCAAAGTCCTTACTGAAGATGGAGGTGAGGTAGATGGGACGATAGGAAGAGGCAGCAGAAGGGGGTTTGTTGGGTTTGAGGAATAAGAGGATGTGGGAGGTCTTCCACAGGTCAGGGTAGAAGCCAGTAGAGAGGATGACATTATAGAGATGGGCGAGGACAGTCAGGAAGGAATAGGGGCTTTCGCGAAGGTGACGGTAGGCGACACAGTCAGGACCGGAGGATAAGTTTAATGTCTTGTGCAGTGATGGGAGTGTTTACGTCAGAGGGGGCCAACTGCCCCAAGTACTGGAGACTAGGAGAAAGTGGAGTGACCGAGGTATCGGCACGTTCCATGACTGTAAGGAAAAGAGAGTAATCAAAGTGGGGATCATCGGAGATGGAGAAGACCTCGGAAAGGTGTGAAGCGAAGTCGTTGGCCTTACTGAGGTTGTCAGGAAGGGGGCGATCGTTAAGGAGAAGGGGGTAGTGGGGAGCGGAAAGGGAACCAGTAAGGCGATGGAAGGCGGACCAGTACTTGGAGGAGTTGATAGGGAGGGTGGCGTTGAGTCGCGTGCAGGTCTGGCGCCAGTCTCGGCGTTTCGTTGCTGTAATAAGGTTCCGTACGTGTCACTGTATTTGCCGGTGGCGTTGGAGTGTGCCCCTGTCACGAGTGCGCAGGAAGGAGCGATAGAGGCGGCGGGATTCACAGAGGAGGAGGACAGCCCGCGGAGGGAGAGTGGGACAGTGTGGTTGGATGGTTTTAGTAGGAACATGGGCTTCCACGGCGTCAGTAATTACCTTCTGAAGGAAGGACGAGGTGTGGATGATGTCGTCAGGATGGCGATAGGTAAGAGGGTGGCTTTCGACCTGGGTGGAGATGGAATCCCGGTAGGCATCCCAGTTGGCATGGCGATAGTCATGGACGACCTTGGGAGGGGGTGCAGGGTGCGGAGCCGGAGGGGGGCGGTGAGCAGACGTCATGGTGAGAAGGACAGGGAGGTGATCGTTACCTGTGGGGTCAAGGACGGCGACAGCTATACGCCCAAGGCGGTTGGCGGAGGCAATGACAACATCTTGGGTGGTGTCACTTTCGGGTCGGGTGTGCTGGGGAAGGGGAACAAGGTCACCTTGGATTGTGGAGAGGAACTGATGCCACCGCCGAAGGGCAGCAGGAGTGCGGCTATGGATGTTGAGGTCGGCAGCAGTCACATAGGTGGAGAAGGTGTGGTCAATGTGTGAGATGAAGTCGTAAGGAAGAGGAGCAGTGGAGCGGACATAGATGGTAGCACAGGTAATGGTGAGGGAGGGGAAGAAGACACTAAGGATAAGGTGTTCAGTGGGGTCATTGAGGAGAGGTTGTGGCCGGACGGGGATATGCTTAAGGTGGCCAATCGCGACTCCACCCTGCGCACGAGGACCAGGAGCGTCAGTGCGGTGGAGGATATAGGGGGAGGTGCGGATAGAATGGTGGGGCTGGAGAAAGGTTTCGTTCAAGAGGAAGGTGTCGACCTGGTGGTGGGAGAGGGTGTGCATGAGGAGGTATTTGTTGGAGCGGAAGGAGCGAATGCTCTGGAAGAGGATGTGAGACTCGCGCCGCGCCATGACGGGAAGGAGGGGGGGGGGAAGAGAGGCAAGGGAAGAGACTTAAACTAGGGTGTCGAGGCGGGTGAAGGTGAAGTGGGCTTGGTTGTGGGAGTAAGTGGCGAAGGTGTTCAGGTGGAAAACAGAGCGAGCAGCAAGGGAGATTTGTTGGAAGGTGTGGGGGCGCTGAAAAGGGTGAATGTTTTGGAGTACAACGGTAATGAACCGGATGACGTCCTCGGCCGTGGGGGTGGACGGAGGGAATTGTTGGGACGGACAGGGGGATCGACGGGACGAACTGGGACTGTAAGTTCAGTCGTGGCTGGAGGGGGTTTAGCTTTACACTTGTGGGAGTAGGTGGGATGGGGGCCATTGCAGGTATTACAGGAAGGAAGAGCAGCGAGGTTAGGGCAGTTCTTAAGAAAGTGTGAGACCTTGCAATGGGGACAGGTGGGGGGTTTTTGCAGTTGGGAGTCTGGTGGTCATTGTACATCAGGCACCGCTGGCAACTGTAGGATTGGGGAGGGGATTTGGAGGATTCAACAGGGTGGCGACGGTGGTATATCAGGGCACCCGGGGTGAGGAGATGGTCTATGGATGGGGTGGACTCAGAGAATACCTGCATGAGGTAGGTGGGATCAGAGGCATTGTGGATACGGCGGGCAGAGCGGATTTCCAAGTCCGGGTGGGAGTTCAATTCTACCAACACCTCATCCTCTGTGATCACCGGGCTGAGCTTGGTGATCACAGCAGTGTAGGGGGGGGGGGGGCGGCGGGGAGGCTGGGGCTGACGAGGAGTGGAAGCGGAAAGGAAGGGTGTCAGAGAGGTGTGGGGGCCAAACATAACTCGTGGGAGTTTTCGCAGGAGGTCTGTGTGAAAGGATGGGGATGGGGACTTGATAAGGACTGAGTCCCTGTGGGGAATGAGTTGGGAGGTGGGACCACCAGGTAAGTACTTTCGTATTTCCTTGGTGAGGGTACGAGCGTCGAGGAACTTAGGATCGGGAGTTGACAGGACAAAGGTGTGGAGGGTGGGGGCCAAGGTATGGGTGGCAGGCGGAGGGGTGGTGTCCATGGTGACGGCAGGGGGAGGGGGAGGTGGCGTTGATTTTTTGTGGGAAGTGGCGGGAGCAGAGTCGGTAAGGTCGCGCTTTTGGGGTTTTTTGGAGACTGGAGGCTGGGAGGAGGGGAGAGGGACGGGGAGAAGAGAGAGGTGGGGGGTGGCAGATCCCTGCGGCGTAGTGGAGGCACCGGGAGAAGCAGCTGGTTCAGTGGTGGCGATGGTGGCTCGGCGCGACGTGATGCGTGCGGGAGATGCAGAAGACGAAGCGACGGGGTCGGTGAGAGAGGGGAAGCCAACCACCTGAGGGGCGGCAGCAGAGGCGGCAACAGAGGCGTATGTGAGGGCGGGGGTAGTAGTGGGAGCTGTTGAGGGTGTAGAGGCTGGAGGAAGGGTGTAGAGGTGTGGGTTTACAACAGGGAGGAGATAGGGGGATGGGTAAGTGGGGGAATCGAAGGGGAGGTGTAAGGAGGGAGGCCAGGGGCGGCACTCCAGGAAGTGACTGTGGGAGAGGGGGAGGGGGAGGTGTAGATGACGGTGGAGGTGGGAGTACTCATTGCAGACGAACGGCGACAGACAGACGGACGTGCAGCAGACGGCGGCGGCGGCGGCGGCGGCGATAGTCGGCGGCGAACAGACGGACGAGTAGCAGGCGGCGGCGGCAGCGGCGGTGGCGGTGGCAGTGGTTACGACGACAGCGATGGACAGCGAGCAGGCAGGCAGGCGGACGGACGAACGAACAAACAGCGATAGCAGCAGGCGGCGGGTGGACAGACAGACAGACAGACAAACAAACACAATCTTCGAAGACGGAGATTCCACCCTGAGAGTAGCCCAGGCTTTGCAATCTGACGCTTTCGAAGGAGGGGATCCAACCCTCTAGATGCCAACCGCCGAGCTCATAGCGCCCCTTAAATGCACGTGAACAAGCAACCTTTCCCCTTTCCCACCACAGGGAGACACCAAAGCTGCGGTTTCCACAGCGGCGCCACTGCCAGAAACGGAGGGCGACTGCTTCACACTACGCGCTGCGGCGCGCTCTTCTAAACAGCAAATTTTACCACGGCTCAATGAGATAAAAAACGCATCGCTGAGACAGCTAGGAAAAAAGGACAAGCTTTCTTTTTTCTCCAGCTCTCCTCCTGGTTTGATAGGGCCCGTTACGAATTCATCTCCAGTGACAAACTGTTCACTTCATAGTAGCACTTTGCAAAAAATGGCTCTGACAAGGGAACCTCCCCATCGCACTCCCCTCAGATTTAGTTATAAGTTGGCACAGGGATAGGCCTTGAAAAACTATACACAGATCAATTGAGAAAACAGGAAGAAGTTGTGTGGAACTATGAAAAAATGAGCAAAATATACAAACTGAGTAGTCCATGTGCAAGGTAGGCAACATCAAGGAGCGTGTTAGCTTACGAGCGCCGTGGTCCCGTGGTTAGCGTGAGCAGCTGCGGAATGACAGGTCCTGGGTTCAAAGCTTCTCTCGACTGAAAAGTTTAATTTTTTATTTTCAGATAATTATCAAAGTTCAGGCACTCACACATAATCAACTTCGCTCTCCAAAATTCCAGGACATGTTCAGATTTGCTTGGACGTATACAGGATTTGACGGTCTACGCACGGAAACATTTGAAAACGTAAAAAACATATGTTTTGACAGAGCACAGGGAAAACTGTGCGACTGTGAAACTGTTGCATTCATTTCATGCGGTTTATGTGACAAACTCATCACTTTTTTGGGAGTGATTATCACATCCACAAGAAATCCTAAATCGGGTAAGGTAGAAGAATCTTTTTACCCATTAGCCAAGTGTGCAAGTTAGGTGGGTCGACAACATATTCCTGTCATGTGACGCACATGCCGTCACCAGTGTCGTACAGAATATATCAGACGTGTTTTCCTGTGGAGGAATCGGTTGACCTATGACCTTGCGATCAAATGGTTTCGGTTCCTATTGGTGCACGTCCTTTCGTCTACTAATCGCACGGTTTTGCGGTGCGGTCACAAAACACAGACACTAAACTTATTACAGTGAACAGAGACGTCAATGAATGAACGGACAGATCGTAACTTTGCAAAAATAAAGAAAGTAAAATTTTCACTCGAGGGAGGACTCGAACCAAGGACATTTCGGTTCGCATCTGCTCACTCTAACCACGAGACCACGGCGCCCAGCAGCCAACAGTGTCCTTTATGTTCCTTATCTTCCATATGGACTACTCAGTTTGTATATTTTACTTATTTTTTCATAGTTCCACACAACTTCTTCCTGTTTTCTCGATTGATCTGTGTTCAGTTTTTCAAGGCCTATCCACTGTGTCAACTTATAACTAAATCTGAGTGGGGTGCGATGGGGAGGTTCCCTTGTGAGGAGCACTATGGGACGTAACATCTATGGCCATCAGTCCCCTAGAACTTAGAACTACTTAAACCTAACTAACCTAAGGACATCGCACAACACCCAGTCATCACGAGGCAGAGAAAATCCCTGACCCCGCCGGGAATCGAACCCGGGAACCCGGGCGTGGGAAGAGAGAACGCTACCGCACGACCACGAGCTGCGGACAGCAGTTTGCAAACTACGTCCTCAGTTATCTGCTGGATATATTCCCATCTGTATCTTCCTCTACACTTCTTATCCTCTATAGCTCCCTCTAGTACCAGATTGGCCACGGTGTGCAAAACTTCACGTGTGCAACGTGTGCAGGTCGCTGGTGCGCCAAGGCTCGGCCTATCAATCAGCGTAGCTCGGCCCTTCTCCGGAAATACACCGAACAGGGCGACATTTCAGTTAGAATTGTGGTGCTGCATTTTCCGGTCCACCCAGTCTCTGAGTTCGCCAGTATCGCGCTGTCAGCGCTGTTTAACCCTCGCTATTTGTTCGTGGTATGAAGGACGTTCACAGGTCCAGCGGCAGTCTAGCGATCTGTCATCACAATCCCTTAAAATGAATTGCACTAACAGAGAGGTGAGAATTCTCAATTCGCGTGAGTGACAGGTGCATCGTATTTGCTACGAAACGACATTATACTCTGAAGAACCGAAGAAACTGATACATTTGCCTAACATCGTGTAGGACCGCCGCGAGCAAGGAAGTAGTGCTGCAAAACGTCGTGGCAAGGGCTCGACTAATGTCTGAAAGAGTGCTGGAGGGAACTGACGCCATGAATCCTGCAGGGCTGTACATAAATCATTAAGGTACGAAGGTGTGGACATCTCTACTGAACAGCACGTTGCAAGGCATCCCAGATATGATCAATAATGTTCACGTCTGGGGCGTTTGGTGGCCAATGGAGTGTTTAAACTCAGAAGAGCGTTCTTGAAGACATTCCGTAGCAATTCTCGACGTGTTGGGTGTCACATTGTTCTGCTGGAATTGCCTAAGTCCGTCGGAATGCACAATGGACATGAATGGCTGCAGGTGATCAGACGGGATGCTGACGTAAGTGTCACCTGTCAGAGTCGTATCACCCAGTCACTTGAAATAAGACTTGGAGCCAGGAGGCGAAAGTTCCTCGGATGGGGTCTCCCAGCCATCAGTACCACACGATCTTTTTTTTTTTTCGTGGTCAACAGATGCCGTTACGATCGTGTTCTGCGTGGAAGATGGCATTCCGATCAGCGGACAACCGCGCCAGCGACGACGTCAGGTCACCTACCAAGCGGGGTAGCATTTGCGTAGTAGTCCCACATCCACAATCGCTGTGTACATAGTCACAGAACGTGCTGGATGGCACAGAGAAGACGCCTACAGACAGTCTGCTGTGGAGTGTCATAGGAAGAATGGAAGCAAGAGAGGCGCAAACTGATATTTTGTTCATAGACGAGTCATGGTTTGATCTGGAGAGTGATTCTAGGCGGATATGCATCTGGAGGGTAAGTGGAACACGATTTCGGGACCGAAAGATTGTGGAACGAGACCGTTATCGAGGAGGTTCCCTAATGGTATGGGCAAGGATTATGCTGAGCACTCGAACAGCTCATAATGAAATTTTTCGGGTGAATCATCAAGATTTAACTGCTGTCAGGCACAGTGAGGTGACCTTGGCATCTCAAGTGCGTTTGTTGCGAGGTGCTGTGGGCCAGGACTTTGTATCGATGGACGATAATGCTCGACCTCAGTGAGCACGGATGACAGTTGTTTTTTTTTTAATTTTTTTTTATTTTTATTTTATTTTTTTATTTATTTATTTATTTATTTATTTTTTTACGGAAGATACTGCACGCATAGCGTGGCCTGTTCGCTCTCCCGATTTGAATGCACTAAGGAGACTGTTTGCATCACGTCAGCATCCACCAGCCACTCTACATGACTTGTGAGCAGTTCTGCAGGAAGAATGGGTGCTACACGGCATGACATTGATGACGTCATACACAGCATGTCCCGTCGTTGTCTGGCATGTATTGGTGCTAGAGGTAGTCACACCCCTACTGAGCACATTATCTAGTTGTCAAAATGTGTATGCAAATCGGTTCAGCTGTAAAAAACGAAGAACATTTCTGTTTACCGTTATTATGTGCCGTATTCTTTACATTGTTCCTACTTTACTATCACCTGTTTATTCTGTTTCGTAACAAAATAAACACTATCTTGCAAAATTTCCGTTTGTTGCTTCAATTTTGGACAACAGTGTATAAATGCGAAGTACTTTAGTTTAGTGAAGTGGCGTGCCTGTAATAATTTAAATCTCGCTGTTGTTAAATTTATGAAGGAGAAAGGAGTGTAGGAATGAAAAGTAGAACTTATGGAATAGATTGCAATGAAATACTAATTTCACGTGTGAGCAATGAATACTGCTGTTGAACTGTAGTTATAGAGCACAATAAGCCGACCGCGTATTTTCCTGCGAGAAAGAGCAGTGGTAAACAGTCTTCGATAAATCAGTTTACTGAAGCTCGTGTTCTAAAGAGTTACTATTTCTGATTGGCGGCTAAGTGTAAGACTTGTGAGTCAAATGTCTAACAAGATTCAAATATTTTTATACATTGTTGAAGTGGATACTACAGTTGTAGTAATTCAGCGAAAATATGAACTTGGACTACGTGAAACGAATTTATTGCAACGGAAAGCAATTGATCTTCTTCTTTATTTTCTTCCTTGTACTATGTGAAATAGATGACGTCGACGAAGTCATCCGAAGAGAATGATCGTAACATTTAACAGAAGATATTAACATCCTCTGGCTTTGAAAGTGATGTTTACCGGCAGCTTAAGCATTTTACAAGCGTCGTCGCTAAGCGAAAGTAAACGAGGTCAGGCAACGCAATGTGTGTTTTGAAGTAACATTTTCTGTCATTTAGTTCAGTTGTAATGTAATCCACTATTAATTGAAGATGTCCGATATTAACGTGACTCGTATTCCATAGACATGGTAAGAACTAATAATTATTTTTATTGTCAGTTTGCCACAGAACACCGCAACCATTTGTTGCGGACTAAATAATTACCTGTGTTTAGGCAACTGCTTGTGAAAATACCCAAGAAGCTCTCAATGCTTGCTTAAAGCACGCATTTAGCAGCAGCATAATAAAGAAGTTACATCTACATCTGTGTGATTACTCTGCTATTCACAGTAAAGTGTCTGGCAGAGAGTTCAATGAACCACCTTCATGCTGTCTCTCCACCGTTCCACTCTCGAAAGGCACGAAAGAAAAACGAGCACTTAAATTTTTCTGTGCGAGCCCCGATTTCTCTTATTTTATCGTGATGATAATTTCTCCCTATGTAGGTGGGTGGCAACAGAATGTATTCTCAATCGGAGGAGAAAAATGGTGATTGAAATTTCATGAGAAGATCCCGTCGCAATGAAAAACGCCTTTGTTTTAATGACTGCCACTCCAATTCACGTATCATGTCTGTGACACTATCTCCCCTATTTCGCGATAATACAAAACAAGTTGGTCTTCTTTGTACTTTTTCGATGTCATCCGTCAGTCCTACCTCATGCGGATCCCACACCGCATAGCAATACTCCAGAATAGGGCGAACAAGCGTGATGTAAGCAGTCTCTTTAGTAGACTTGTTGCACCTTCTAAGTGTTCTGCCAAGGAACCGCAGTCTTTGGTTTGCTCTACCCACTATATTATCTATATGATCGTTCCAATTTATGTTATTTGTAATTGTAATCCCTAAGTATTTAGCTGAATTTCCAGCCCTCAGGTTTGTGTGACTTATCGCGTAATCGAAATTTAGCTGATTTCTTTTAGTACCCATGTGAATAACTTCACACTTTTCTTTATTCGGGGTCAATTGCCACTTTTTGCTCCATAAAGATATCTTATCTAAATGATTTTGCAAGTCGTTTTGGTCATATGATGACTTTACTAGACGGTAAATCACAGCATCATCGGCAAACAGTCTAAGACGGTTACTCAGATTGTCTCCTATGTCGTTTACATAGATCAAGAACAATAGAGGGTCTATAACACTTCCTTGGGGAACGCCGGAAATTACATCTGTTTTACTCGATGACTTTCCGTCTGTTACTACGAACTGTGACCTTTCTGTCAGGAAGTTAATAGTTTAGTCCGATTGTCAGGGTCCAGAGTCACACACGTCATTGGTACCGACATGAGCCACTACCTGCAGTTGGCTGCATCCTTTACCCTTCATGGCATCCGGAAGCACCGTTTCTACATCCGGAATGACTCCCGCCAGAATGCACACTGGCTTCCTTCCCCCCCCCCCCCCCCCCCCCTGGCAGCCATGTTCACAAGGGGCCCCATTACGCGCTCAACTTTGGAGCTCCCAACTACCAGAAAACCCACCCTCTGTGAATGCTCAAACCTTGCGGGCCGAGAAGCTTCCTCTGGAACAAGGTGGACGATTTCATTCGGTTCTGGTGTTTATGTTTTTTCTTCTAAACGTAAGCATTTATTAATGGTTCTTTTGAGATTAGAATATATTGTTCTTTCTTTATTTATATTGGTTATTGTTTTTCTTATTGAGTTTGACCCACAGATAACGCCCGGAGCCTGTTCGTCAAACGAACCGGGGAGGCCCTACGATCGGCCCCTCGGAAAGTTACAAGCGTTAATGGCAGTAATCATCTAAGTATTCGCTAACTTCACACTCTGCAATGCTTTTCTCCATCTAAGAAATTTCTTGAAATAGTGAAAATTTGAAAATGGCTTAGAATGGCAAGAAAGCGTCTTTACATCTGGCTGAGGTGAGACTGCCATAACTTCTGTGTCTGAAGCGCATCGATAGTTAGCCATTTAATAGTGAACTCACTTTTTTTAATCATGTCTAAATTGTAAGCTAAACGTATCAAACATTATGACACAATCATGGGTGTAGCAAATGTAGTCTTCGGTGGTCTCGTAGATTGACCCTGCTTTCTTATTTGCAAGGTATGGTTTCGTTTACCCCCCCCCCCCCCCCCCAATGTATTTAAAACAAACCCGAACAGATCTCCTTCTCGTCTATTATTAACAAGTGAAGTGAAGGAACGCCAGGTTACACTGCATTTCGTATCCTCTCGCTACCAACTGCCAGAGACAATTGGGGTTGGACCCTAGCAGAGGCCGGCCGCTGTGACCGAGCCGTTCTAGGCGCTACAGTCTGGAACCGCGCTGCTGCAACGGTCGCCGGTTCGAATACTGCCTCGGGCATGGATGTGTGTGATGTCCTTAGGTTAGGTAGGTTAAAGTAGTTCTAAGTCTAGTGGACTGATGACATCAGATGTTAAGTCCCATTGTGCTCAAAGCCATTTGAACCTTAACAGAGGCGGAAGTCGCGGCAAGCAGAAACTCGTTCGCCATTGAGCTTCCTCACACTAGAAACTTTATATCATTTAACGAGTTAATGATGATTTCGAGTCATAGGGCACTTAAAAAAAAAAAAAAAAAAAAAACTCGAGACGTCGGAAAATTTCATGCTGGATTGCGATTCAAATTCAGGCCTCCTCTTTCGTGGTACCTGACTCACACGGAAGGATATTGTTCCATCATTTCGACGTTTTTCCCAAGATTGCAGATTCCTCTAGATCCTCACGAAAGGCACATACCTGGATTCGAAACCTCTTCCAGCACAAAAATATTTACTGTTTTATCTCGAGATCTGAAATATCCATACCGGACTACCAGTAATAAATAATTTTCATTTTTATTGTCTCTGCGTGTTTTGTTGACAATAACGATAGGAGCCCTTATTACACACTGGTGAGCAAATAGTTCGTGGATAGAAAGCAACGGCGTAGATGACGGATTCGATTCACAGCCAAGCAAACAAATAATGTCCTCATTTCAAATTTGAATATGTCTCTGACGGAGAAAAAATTCGATATAGAACATCAGATTTCAATTAGTTACAAACATTAGTAAGTGTTGCGTTTCGAGTCCCCGTCGCAAGACTTTACGTCATGGCACTTCGTTTTAAGTACGTAAAAGCGTTGTTACTTGGAACTGTATTAAACGTATTTCGTGGTTAGTTAAGAGGCAATAAGAGTGTTGACAGTATTCCAGGCAGCATACAAAAATTTTCAAGTTCAGTCTTGCTAACTTATATTGGAATAAACTTCTCTATTTCACAACGCTTTACGCCTGGTCACCAGTGACGAACGCTGGCATTATCGAGTGTCGATCAGGCACAAGAAGTTTGCTCAGTTACGGTGGCTGTAGGTACTTGGTTTCAATCCAGATCAGGAACAAAAATGTTTGTCGTGTCGTTTAAAGTTCAGGCACGTGCACAAATAACTGCTCAGTCATAAGTACAGAGAAATTACTGGTGAGACAGTGTTATTTTTGAATTTTCCCTAGAGTGTTTGCCACTGTTATCAGCCTTGCTCTTAACTGGTTAGTTCAACATCCAGTTTATAACAAACCACTCGCATCAGGAGCGACGTTTCATAGGTTATGGAAAAACCTTGTAAACGGCAAAAATACTTCGAATTATCAAAGAACTTTAGGAGACCAGATATCATCTCAATTACCTTGTTTATAAAAACGTTTAATTTTGCCGTGATTACTGGAATGACTTACCTGACAGAGTTAGTTAATTCAAATTCTAATGAGTGTGGTAATTATTTTGAAATTTAACATAGTGTAATAATCTTGAGTTTACATGCGTTAAGTACCGTCTCATCTCTAGTGATGCGTTTGCTAGAATTTACGCCTGCTTGGTTTTGATTTACATCTCGACTAATTACCCCAAAGAAAAGTGTTCGGCAAACGATCTCTTGTGGTATCCATTTTGTACAGCCAAATGATTATTCTGCAAAGAGATTAGAGGGCCTGAAAAATCAGAGGAAATGCAATACACGTCGTTCGGATACTTTTGGGTATGATAGTACATTAGATACATAGATTAGGTACACTGAAAATAAGTATCGCAACACCAAAAGCTAATTAATGTAGAGTAATGAGATTTCTCGAATACATTTGTTTCGCTAAGATATTTAATAGCTTAACATTTCAAAATCTCTGGTAAATGAAATCGCGAGATAAGCCTTTATAAATGTTGCATGCTGGTACCAGAGCTTGAAAATACCGCTACAGTTGTAAGTTTCTTTTGTATAGAACACGACCGGTTTCGATCTCTTATACGTCTATCTTCAGGCGTAATTATGAAAATAGCGAGAGACGGGAAATAATAATTGTTTTTACATACACATGAGAAAAAAAGTTCCGTAAAACATTTTAGAAACCATAGGTCGGGCTAGCTGCTGTAAAACCTGTCAGTGGCAAAGTGACTCTAGACAGTACAATGGACGACTGCCTTTATAAAAAAATATGCGAAAAATACCAGAACACTTAATGGTTCGTGCAGTGTCCCCGAACGGCGCGGTGGACTAGTACAGGACTCGGTGCATTACCAGCGAACGTAGAGTAGGGAGTAGTGTACGCGAAGGAGGAAACAAACTGGTGAACCACAGTCGAAAAAGTACTCGTACTGCCATCTGTTGACGGAAAGAATAACGCGGATCCAGTAGCCTTGCCGTTCACAGTTTTAATATTGATTTACATTTAAAATGAAAAAGTCATTACATGAAGTTGCATAAAAAACGTTAAAAGTGCATTGTGAGGGGTAAATGAACATGTTGAACAGGACAGTACAGAGCTGTAGTAAAACCCAATGGGACCCGGCGGCATAAAATTTATGTATAAACTGTAAAATGCAATGAAACATTTCTCTTTCCACGAGTGGATGCAAGTTATTAATTTAGTGGGGTTATACATGGCGACGTGGAACAAAACGCCGCAGTCATCAGTTAAAAGAACGTATACATCTGCTACTCCTAGTTAAAAGCATCTCGCTATTGAACAAAGTGCAAGGTAGCAAAACCTTGCAGTCCAAACTGTCAAAAACTCTTACGCCAATTAAGAGCTAGCAGCAATAGAACTGAAGGGAAACATTAAACGTGTGATCATTTAAAAACCTGCTACCTAAAAGTCGACAGTTAATCGAGGTTTACATAAGGCCTGAGACGAATCATGAAAGACAGGCAAATTTTAAGCTAGAGAGGACACAGAAAATGACGCAGCACAGTAATGCGCCATACTCACAGGATAAAAAATGAGAAGCATGCAAACTTCTATTAAAAGAGGACATTTTACCGCTATGTAAAATAAACTGGGTGGACCTGCAGACCTCACTGTGAGATACAGGCTTATGCAGTACAATCATTAAGGCTAATTAAGGGCCATATGGCGAAAAACACTGACCCAGGTAAGAAATACACATGTATGGCGCATAACAATCGGAAAACAAAAAGAGAAGAAAATCAAGCTGGACGCTGCTTAAAAAAAGAAAAGTTATTCAGCAGGACTGCGTGCTTAAGCGCAGTTTGCTCTCTCAAAATGCCCGACGGACTACGGAAAATGCTGCGGATAATTTCTGTTCTTCTAAAATGTTTAAAACGGGGCCCTTTCATTGAATACGTAGAACGCTACAATTTGTGTTTATATTTGAAATGGAATGGTCGTCATCCGTCAGGTGGTTAGTGAGAGCGGATTTGGAATTTCTAAGGCCCTGATGCTCTCTGAATCCTATGTTAAAGGAGCGTCCAATTTGGGTTATGTAGGCGGACGGACACTCACTAAAATGGATGCGACTGACGCCTGATTCTGTGTAGCGCTGGTCTTCTCTGGTTTCGTGGTGCTTCAATAGGTGCCATACCTTGTGGGGTTTATAGGAGGTGGTATAAGCCCCTCTTCTCTTAGTCATTTGCAGATCCTCTCAGATGTAACACCTACCTACGGGATACTGGAAAAAATTTTAGTTATCATCCTTCGTAGATGACAGAGTAGTCAGGTACAGATTGTCGGAAGCGGCTCTCAACTGCATTTGCTGGTGAAGAACATCAACAACATTTGGCTGCTAGCCATTAGCGTGTGCTACGAATTTAATGATACCCAAATCATGCAGGTAGTTTTCTTTTGAGAGAGCTACTCTCGCCACGCAGTAAAGCATTGCACGAAGAGCTGCCATTTTTTTTTTTTTTTTTTTTTTTTTTGCTGCTTTGGATGAACTGAAGAGCAATTGTAAGTAGGCTGTTTATGTTTTCTTATTGGCAACGATACGTAACGCTCTGTATGAAAATCACTGGCTGTGCTGTGTGCAGTCTGTGGCTAGTTTGCATTGTTGTCTGCCATTGTAGTGTTGGGCAGCGGCAGCTGGATGTGAACAGCGCGTAGCGTTGCGCAGTTGGACGTGAGCCGCCAGCAGTGGTGGATGTGGGGAGAGAGATGGCGGAGTTTTGAAATTTGTGAGACTGGATGTCATGAACTGCTATGTATATTATGAGTTTTCAACACTATTAAGGTAAATACATTGTTTGTTCTCTATTAAAATCTTTCATTTGCTAACTATGCCTATCAGTAGTTAGTGCCTTCCGTAGTTTGAATCTTTTATTTAGCTGGCAGTAGTGGCGCTCGCTGTATTGCAGTAGTTCGAGTAACCAAGATTTTTGTGAGGTAAGTGATTTGTGAAAGGTATAGGTTAATGTTAGTCAGGGCCATTCTTTTGTAGGGATTATTGAATGTCAGATTGCGTTGTGCTAAAAATATTGTGTGTCAGTTTAAGCACATTCATGTATAATTGTTCAAAGGGGACGTTTCACAATGAATAAAAGAACTAGTCGTGGAAGGCTTCCTAAATATTTTAAAGTTAACTTTAATGTCCTGTAACGAAATTTCTAGATCCTATTCTACAGTAGATTGAATCTTGGGGTACATTAATAAGCGTAGAAACCCCTAGAATACTGAATGCAAGCCTGCAAACGGCACGCATTCAGCTGCACAGGTGTCGGATGTCAGCTTGTGTTATGGAGCTGCATGCCTATTCCACGCTTAACGCAGATTGTGGATGACCCTGGAGTTGTCGTCCGATGCTGGCCTGTATGTCCTCGATTGGAGGCGGATCTGATTAAACCTCAAACGTAACTAATGCTCACCACAGTTACAGCGTGTATTTAAAGCAATCCTGATTTTCATTCTGATAGTGGAGCTACTAACCCCGCTCTCATGAGACTGGCGCGAAATTTGAATACACATCTTCTATCACACGTAGAAACAGGCCTACCAAATTTTCTTTATGCCGCAGAAATCCTTCTTGGGACTGTACTTTCTTTCCGTCAGCGTAATGAAAGAGATATTTAACATTTCCTGATTGTTGGATACAAAAACAGGTACTGCATCTTTGTACATATTCAGATTACAATTAACATCTTCGGACTGGCACAATCCTGGTGCTCCCTGCTTTAATACTGCGTATCTCCTTTCATTATGCCAATTACTTTTTACACTTTATGAGGGCAAACATGAACAGTATGTTAGAAGCTATCGTGTGCGCCAGTGGCGGTTTCAGATTTTGACGGTTCGACGTACACTCATGCTCATAAAATATGGATAATTGCAGAATGTGGTGCCACACAACGTGGCACTAAACAAAACTGGTTCCAATAGCACAGACACATACGGAACACACAAGACACATATCTGTTAGTCCACGGCATCGGTGATAAGTTGATAAAACCGTCTCGAAACGCATGTGCTACAAAACGCCACTGTTTTCTGCGCATGTACCCCGACATCAGCATGGGATGTGATCCCCAGGCACATGTACACAGGCCGCACAATGGGATTGGCATACTCTGGATCATGTGGTCGAGCGGCTGCTGGGGTATAGACTCCCATTCTTGCATCAGTGCCTGTCGGATCTCCTCAAGTGTCCTAGGGGTTTGAAGACGTGCAGCGATACGTCGACCGAGACATCCCAGACGTGCTCGATGGGGTTGAGGCCTGGAGAACAGGCAGACACTCCGTTCGCTTGATATCCTCTGTTCAAGGTACTCCTCCACGATGGCAGCTCGGTGGGGCCGTGCGTTATCATTGATCAGGAGGAAGGTGGGACCCACTGCACCCCTGAAAAGGCAGACATACTGGTGCAAAATGACGTCCTGATACACCTGACCTGTTACAGATCTTCTGTCAAAGACATGCAGGGGTGTGCGAGCTCCAATCATGATGCCACCCCACACCATCAAACTACGACCTCCATACAGGTCCCTTTCAAGGACATTAAGGGGTTGGCATCTAGTTCCTGGTTCACAACACATGAAAACCCGGCGATAATCACTGTTCAGATTAGACCTGGACTCGTCCGTGAACATAACCTGGGACCACTGTTCTTATGACCATGTACTGTGTTCTTGGCATCAGGCTTTACGTGCTCTCCTGTGACCTGGAGTCAATGAAATGCACCTTGCACGTCTCCGGGTGAATAAACCATGTCTATTCAGTCGTCTGTAGACTGTGTGTCTGGAGACAAATGTTTCAGTGGCTGCGGTAAGGTCCCCAGCAACGCTACCTACAGTACTCCGTGGTCGTCTGTGGGCACTGATGATGAGATATAGGTCTTCTTGTGGTGTTGTTCACTGTGGACGTCCTGTGCTGTAGCGCCTCAACCCGTTACCTGTCTGCTAGAATCGTTGCCATAATCATGAGATCACACTTTCTGGCACACGGAGGGCCTGTGCTACGACCTGCTGTGTTTCACCAGCCTCCAGTCGCCCTAGAATTCTACCCCTCATAACCTCATCAGTATGTGTTCTATTAGCCATTTTCAACACACAGTCACCTTAAGCACGTCTGAAGACGCCTGCTCACTTACTCACAGCATCGTACTCTGACGTTCACCAACACACCTCGGCGTATGTGGACTGCTGTCAGCGCCACCGTGCGCGACCGCGTGGTCATACGCGGAGGTGATTTAAACCTGCAAACCGCCCACCAGAGCGTTGTTTCACCATGTATCAGCACTATCATTAGTTTATGAGTATGAGTGTACCTCAGGGGGTCAGCCGCCAGCCACGCCAGACTGCCGAGCGGCACTGAGGCCACCACCTTGGGTACACGAAACTGTCACTACGCCGCAGCCGATACGATTCCACGCCTAATCCTGAGTCTGAGGCCATTGCACCTGAGTCCGCGCCTTGAAGCGTGCGCATCTCAATGCCACCCAAACCTCCAACTTAAATAATAGTCCGTTATGTCACAGTATTAAAAAGCTGCAGTTACCGTCCAAGAGATCAATTCTGTTTTCGCTGTACGTTGGTGCAAGAAATAAACGCAATTTCAGTTATGAGTGTTGTACAGTGTGGTTAAAGGTGAACTTTTGCGTCTTAATATCGCCCCCATGAAAAACAAGTGATCATAGAACAATGAAAGTTTTTGGAAACACTTTTAAAGGGAGTTAGAACGGAAAATAAATTCATTTCATATTTTCGGATTTTTATGTCATTATAAAATTTGCAATTTTCCGGGTAAAATGATATATATAACACTTATAAACTCACATAGGAAGTATTTTATTTTATTTTTAAAAATATAATCTACATTAGTTGAAAACAAAAAAAAAATTACGCGCATTACTTCAAGGTCTAATAAAATCGGTGATTTTTTATTTAGAAGGCTGGAATGTGTTGGTCATCTCCAGAAGAGGATGGACACCAGGTTGAGGAAGTTGAAACAAAGTCTGCGAGACAAGAAACTATCTGATGGTAAAACCGTAAGAGGCAGACGGACAGACAAAACCGAGCGAGGTGGCGCAGTGGTTAGCACACTGGACTCGCATTCGGGAGGACGACGGTTTAATTCCGTATCCGGCCATCCTGATTTAGGTTCTCCGTGATTTCCCTAAATCGTTTCAGGCAAATGTCGGGATGGTTCCTTTGAAAGGGCACGGCCGATTTCCTTTCCAATCCTTCACTAACCCGAGCTTGCGCTCCGTCTCTAAATGACCTCGTTGTCGACGGGACGTTAAACACTAACCACCACCACGGACAGACAAAATGATTGATGGACTACAGCAGCATTATAGGATGTCCATTAGCAATAATACTGAGGATTTGTTGAAAATGAAGGAGGCAGTATGGGCTACCTTCTTCCACAGACTGTCAACTGATGGAAAACCAGTAAACTACCTTTGCCCTCCTGGACCTGAGTCATGGTGCAATCACCGCAATGCCCAGAACTCAAACAGTTCATACAGCCGTAAACTTTCCATCCCAGCAGTCACGGATATCATACAACGTATTTACAGAGACCTGGCAAATCCTGAATTAATGAAAAATTGTCTGCATGGTCAGACTCAACATTCCAATGAGTCGTTCAATAATCTTATATGGACGCGCTTACCAAAAAATGTTTTTGTTGGAATGAAGGCGCTATAGAGGGGGTCAGTGATGCTGTTATTCCTTTTAATGATGGCAACATTGGATGGGTGAAAATGCCACAGCATATGGGAATTAATCCTGGAGAATCACAGTTGGCCTCTAAGGAGCCCATAAAAAGAAGAAGAAAAAACTGGGAATAAGATCGATAGGATGATATACAGTATGGCCCAGGGTGCTTCTGAGTGACTAAAACTAAAAAATTAAACATATATTAAGTGATTTACAGCCCTTTGAAGCTTTAGAAACCGTTCCTGAAAATTTACATTGTCTGTTGCATTTCCCCCTAAATCGCAGAAACCACTTCAAGCAGAGTATCCAAATTTTCAGGGAGAAATAACATACATATCGTGAGTTTACTGGACTAAAAGTAGAACATAATGTTACCTATAATTAAAAGTATTGACGATAACATACAAAAAACTATAATTAAAAGTATTGACGATAACATACAAAAAAGTATACAAAATTTTAACCATCTAAATAAAAAATTGTATTTCCGAAAGCAGAGACTGAAATGCAATTATTGTATTTATGTAGACTCAGAACTTATAGTTTAATATCCTGTAAAAGTTTCATGTCAATGGCTACAGCGGTTCCTGAAATACAGGGAAGCCAAGTCACTAAATTTAACATTGTCAGAATAGGGCGTTCCAACTCGCCTTAAGGACGTTCGAAAGAAAAACAATTGAAAAAAAAATACGTGAGAGGGTGACTTCTGGTAAGTATGTACCATGCTTACAGTCGAGATTACAAACTAACCACACTAGAGGTTGCTTTACTGCTGCCAGAAGCATCTCAGGTGGTATATTGGCTATTCTCACTTCCAAACTCCAATGTGTATTAGTGTTCTATTGATAATCCCTGTCCTCCAGGTAATCTTATAGCCAGAAATCAAAATGGTTTAAATCTGGTGATCTTGTTGGCCACGCAGTTTTGAAGAGTCGGCCAGTCATTCGATTTTCTCCGAATGTGTTACGTAGAAACCGAGTGACCTCACAAGCAATGTGATGTGGAACTGCGTCGAACATCAAAACGGTAGCCTCCAAAACAAGTCTCTACCGTAGAGGAGGGATCACACGTTAGCGAAGTCAATCATAGTACCGTGTATCGATCACACCACGTATCTCTAGACCTTGGGGTGCGAGTCCCACGACGAAAAATGGACCAATGATTAACGTTGCAGTAAAACCACACTACACAGTGACGCGTTCACTGTGCAGGGCAAGTTCAGTAAACGTTCTTTGGCGCTCAATATCCACAAATGGGATAGTTTATATTGTTCACTGCTCCAGTCAGTGTAAAGTGCGCTTGAACACTGCACAGAATGTTCTATGCTCACATGTTAGCTTCAACACAAGCACGACCTGGGATTGTTTCAAGGGTGAGGAAGGAACTTTGCCTTGATCCTCGGAAAGAAACGTAAGAGCAATGTCTACTCCAAAGTCTGTGTTACGTGGCTAAAGTCAGTGAGTAATGTGAAGTTTGTATTTCAGAATTTTTTGCAGTCCTTTTCGAAAGCTGGGCCATGGAATGTTCGTCTGTCGTGACACGACACGTGCGCTGACTGAAGATCTCACATTGCGTCCAAGGTCCTCAACCACGCCAACAGTAACTTCTTCAATGTTTTGTGGCGCAGTTGGCCATCGGCCCCTTCCAGGGGCATTTCCCATATCGCCAGTTAATTCGGTCTTCCGAATCATGTTCTTTAACCCCTGTGCGGAAAGTGAACTTCTCTGTATTCCATTGATGCGTCGATACTTGCGATCAGCAGCAGTGCCATTGCTGTTGTTTCGATAAAACAATTACACAAACAAAGCCATGCACACATTGTCCAGACCATCTCTGATTGCCTGCAACAGTAATGCGCACTGATTCTTGTGTTTCAGCACTACGTCGCCGTACCGGTGCGGACACCTCACGGCAAGTCATACCCCTAAGGCTACTACCAGCGCATATCCTGCAGCGCAACTTCTGAACACCAATCCTGAAAAGATGAGTACCAGTTGGGTAAATGGTTCTACCTCTGCACTCGCTCAAGGAGCAAAAGTTTAATTCTGGTCACTGTGTACTTAACTCGAAACGCTACATTCGAATCTGGATTTGATTGTGGTTTAGATGTGACAGTATTGACCAACTAAGAAGTATACCTATCTATGTCACATATGGACTATTGAGTCAGACACTGCGCGATTAATATCTAAAGCGGAAAAACAGAGGAGGCTGAAAAATCTCAGAGATCTGCTGGCTAATTTGAATTTGTCATAAGGAGCGACAGTCCTTTTTCAGGACCCTCCATCTATAAATTTTTGGGGCAATCGACAGATTACAACACTATGTCCACTGTAGCATTCGCTATCACTGAAACAAACGAGAAATTTAATATAATTGACGAGTCGTCACCGAAGTTAAATTACATTACAAGCAGTCGTTATGTCTGTCGTGATATCAGCACATACACTATTGGCCATTAAAATTGCTACACCACGAGGATGACGTGCCACAGACGCGAAATATAACCGATAGGAAGAAGATGCTGTGATATGCAAATGATTAGCTTTTCAGAGCATTCACACAAGGTTGGCGCCGGTGGCGACACCTACAACGTGCTGACTTGAGGAAAGTTTCTAACCGATTTCTCATACACAAACCGCAGTTAACCGGTGTTGCCTGGTGAAACGTTGTTGTGATGCCTCGTGTAAAGAGCAGAAATGCGTACCAGCACGTTTACTACTTTGATAAAGGTCGGATTGTAGCCTATTGCGATTGTGGTTTATCGTATCGCGACATTGCTGCTCGCGTTGGTCGAGATCCAATGACTTTTAGCAGGATATGGAATCGGTGTGTTCAGGAGGGTAATACGGAACGCCGTGTTAGATCCCAACGGCCTCGTATCACTAGCAGTCGAGGTGACAGGCATCTTATCCGCATGGGTAGCGGATCGTGTAGCCACATCTCGATCCCTGTATCATCAGATGGGGACGTTTGCAAGACAACAACCATCTGCATGAACAGTTCGACGACGTTTGCAGCAGCATGAACTATCAGCTCGGACCCTTGACGCTGCATCACAGACAGGGGCGCCTGCGATGGTGTACTTAACGACGAACCTGGGTGCACGAATGGCAAAACGTCATTTTTTCGGATGAATCCAGGTTCTGTTTACAGAATCATGATGATCGCATCCATGTTTGACGACATCGCGGTGAACGCACATTGGGAGCGTGTATTCGTCATCGCCATACTGGCGTATCACCCGACGTGATGGTATGGGGTGCCACTGGTTACACGTCTCGGTCACCTCTTGTTCGCATTGATGGCGCTTTGAACAATGGATGTTGCATTTCAGATGTGTCACGACCCGTTGCTCTACCCTTCATTCGAACCCTGCGAAACCCTACATTTCAGCAGGATAATGCACGACCGCGTGCTGCAGGTCCTGTACGGGCCTTTCTGGATACAGAAAATGCTCGACGGCCGCCCTGGCCAGCACATTCTGCAGATCTCTCAACAACTAAAAACGTCTGGTAAATGGTGGCCGAGCAACTGGCTCGTCACAATATGCCAGTCACTACTCTTGATGAACTATGGTATCGTATTGAAGCTGCATATGCAGCTGAAGCTGTACACGCCATCCAAGTTCTGTTTGACTCAATGCCCAGGCGTATCAAGGTCGTTATTACGACCAGAGGTGATTGTTCTGGGTATGATTCCTCAGGATCTACGTACCCAAACTGCGTGAAAATGTAATCACATGTCAGTTCTAGTATAACATATTTGTCAAATGAATACCCGTTTATCATCTGCATTAATTCTTGGTGTAGCAAATTTAATGGCCAGTAGTGTATATGTTATGCCTGTCTTGATATTACTTGTGTTACAGCTTATATAAAAAAACAATGCAACGTGAGTACCATTACGTAAACGTCAAAAGTGCGCAACCACCTGTTAGTCGGCCATCATCAATATCGCGTCAGCAGCGGCAGAGGCGCAGTTCCGGCGACCGCTGCGGTCATTCCACCGGTTTTCGCTTCCCGCAGGCCCAGCCGTCACACACCGCCACCCCTGACCAACAATATCCGCGCCGGCCGCGTCGTAATTTATATTAAATTCCGCCGGTATCAGCAATCGAGAGTTTCCCCGGGGGCGACAGCGCTAGCCCCCCCACACTTCCCGTCACCTGCACCGCCACCCCCGCAACTCGAAGCCTACCCTCGCCTCCCACACCCTCCAGCCATTGACGTCAGCCCCTGAAATTCCAGGCTGGCCCCGTCCCAAAATATCTCCGGTGTCCAATAATTCACTTAGCTCATTGCTCATGGAGCCGTTCTTTGAAGCACACTTGTGTTTTTATGTCCGGAAAGGAAGGAGGGAGGTTTTCTGGCCATAAATCTGTCCATTCCTACTTTTGTAATCTTTCAGGAGGGAGATCGCGGCCACAATGCTGCAGAATGCGCCCAGTCTTTTGTTTTAAAGAACGGATATAATCCTGAGGAATTCGCGAAGCGATAGCAAAAGGTGGTCTTTGTCTCTGCTTCACTAAACGATAATTATCTAAGACTTTGTATCTTCATATGTGTATCTTATGGACAGAAGCATGATCATTCTTGAATAGACAACCAGATAACTCCATACTACTGAAATCACTTCACTGTGTCACAATGATAACTGTACAGAGTGACAGCGAAAGAGGTATCAAATTAGCAGCTGGCAGATTGAAACCAAAGAACAGCCTGGGAAGCTTTTTTGTAACCAGGTCAACAGTAGCGGGTTCTCAATGTAATATTGTGGAAAAAATAGAAGAAAGATTAAGGTTTAATATCCCGTCGACACCTCCCTCCTTTCAACAAGATTCGTCCCGAATCTAGATACAACACACGCGGCCTGCGTACCTTGTTCACAAAACTTTCCTTCTGCAGACTAAAACTAACAGAACATTAAAACACTAACTCTACACCTGTTCATTGTTTACACTGGTTACCCATGCCGTAGGCAACTGATGTGTTGGCACCTCCTCTACTTGTGCAGCACGCATCTCGTGGTCGTGCGGTGGCGTTCTCGCTTCCCACGCCCGGGTTCCCGGGTTCGATTCCCGGCGGGGTCAGGGATTTTCTCTGCCTCGTGATGGCTGGGTGTTGTGTGATGTCCTTAGGTTAGTTAGGTTTAACTAGTTCTAAGTTCTAGGGGACTGATGACCATGGATGTTAAGTCCCATAGTGCTCAGAGCCATTTTTCTACTTGTGCGCGTTTCCACATTCTCCACAAGAAAAATAGAAAAACGGCACCACCTGTGGCTGAAATGCTCACTGTCATTATTGATTCGCTGTGATGCTGTTTTAACGTTCGAACGTGTTCCAATACTTTATTAACCGTGATAGATCCTTCCTGTGCATTAATAAAGGAATGCACTGTTTCGAAAAACTCTGGGTTTAACGTGGAGCTTAAATATGTCAGATTATGCACTGGTAATATCTCTACAACAAATTCCGGATAAAACGACGTTCCATGTGTCAAAGTTAAATCTGTTTCACCCGTATGTGATGCTGGAAGACGAAAATCCTTCCCCACAATCTCACAAGCCGTACCATTTATAATTATTCCACTTTCCCGCGGTTGCAACCTCCTTATTTTATCCGCCATCTGATTGGTGTAACAAGTGGCCATCACCCATATAGGCTTAAATACCGACTAAAACCGATGCCTCCTTACCTTCTGGAAGTAGGAATGTGTCGATAACACCTCTTTCTCACAACCTGAGCCATTCGTAATCACCAGGAACAATCCAACTTCGCATGTACTTCTATCCGTAAAAACTGGTCGATTAGGGCAAATCATCACTCGTCCCTGCGTACAATGCTCCAACTTTGACAATGGTAGTACTCCGTGAGTTTCTCTGTTCACCGAAATAAAAAGTACGTCTCGCGTCCTAATCTGCACCAATTTACCGATCTCCTTCCATGTCACTGTGTGTGGATGAATAGTGTAACACTCATAACGTGAGTCAACTCCGCCTGCTGGGAAATTGACATCGATGTAAACTAGCGCTCCATCTGTCCTCACCTGTACCAAGGACACATGAAAGAATATTGGTATAGTGGCCCGTGTTACCTCCAGTACATGTTCTATATCTCGTGGGAATTGCCTCTTCGCCAGTTGTAACCCTCTAAAAAGATCGTCTGGCGAGATTAACCCTGCACTAAGATGCCCGTTTACCGCATGATATACTGCTTCCTGTAACATCGTAACTTCTGTACGTGTGTCACTTAATCGGTCTGCTTATGCCCTGAGCAACTTGGCAATATCCAACTTACCATCCAATATGTTTAATCGTTTCTGCAGCATCTCCAAATCGCTATTTATAATTTCCCGTGTCTCTCCCGCGTATCGAGTCATCTCCTCCGCCAACGTCTGTACGACCTTGGTGTTATTCAACACCCTCGTTTCTAGGCTTGACTAGCGTGTTGCGTGCCACTCTATGGTTCCTCTAACCTCACTGAATGCTTGTTCCACCTGCATTACTAATTGATTCAATGCTCGGACATCATCATCAACCGCTGTACCGAACATTGTTTTCAGTATCTTTCCCCTTGCATTTATCCGCCCCCTCTTGCTGCTAGTTACCGCCTGTGGCACACTATCCACTAAACGAGACGATTTCTCCCTAAGTTTACTGTAAGTCAACTGTAACTCTTGATACTCCTCTTTTACTTCTTTTAATATGTGATTCCTTTTCGCTCGGTATACAATTCCGAGGATAATTCCTGTAATTTTCGTACTTCATTCCTGATCTTCCATACCTCTATTGTTGTTCGTAGCGACCACTTATGACTTGTTACTAATATATATTTGGCTGCCGTGAACACAGTATATAGCGCGTATTGTGGGAAATGCAGCTACACGGCTGACATCCACTGAAGGTGCATGCTCTGGCTCCTGCTGACCTCTGACCTCGTGTCATGTTCAGACAGTGACTGTTGCAGCGCCTTACAGTTGATACTTCCTCGCTTATGTACTTTTCACGAATGAAGCCTGTTGAACCACGGAAAGAATGCTGAATAGTCGCTAATGACAATCCCCAAGCTACAGCTGCAAAGAGGCATCAACACTAATTATCAGTCAACTTGTGGTCACGCATAGGCAATGATTACGTACCAGGCGTGTTTCTACTTCCTCCCCGCTTAAATGCACCATTGCACACAGTGTTTATCGGAGATATAGCACCCTCGTTCCAGGAACGTACCCAACTTCTTCGTCAACGGATGTGTTTCCGGTATGACGTAGCCCCATCTCACTAGGCGTAGCCGGCCGTTGTGGCCGAGCGATTCTAAGCGCTTCAGTCTGGAACCGCGCGACCGCTACGATCGCAGGTTCCAATCTTGCCTCGGGCATGAATGTGTGAGAAATCCTTAGGTTTGATACGTTTAAGTGGGACTGGTGACCTCAGATGTTAAGTCCCATAGTTCTCAGAGCCATTTGAACCATCACTAGGGGTCGTGGATCAGAATATGAGAATCCATGCTTTCTCGGCACATCACAACGATAGTGATCTCTGGTTGACTGCGCCTGAAGATGGCAAGTAGGAAACTTGCTGAAACGTTACCGGAAAACGAGGCATTGACTCGACTGTCAACACGAGAAGACTTTATCATGTTGTTGTTGTTGTGGTCTTCAGTCCTGAGACTGGTTTGATGCAGCTCTCCATGCTACTCTACCCGGTGCAAGCTTCTTCATCTCCCAGTACTTACTGCAACCTACATCCTTCTGAATCTGCTTAGTATATTCATCTCTTGGCCTCCCTCTATGATTTTTACCATCCACGCTGCCCTCCAATGCTAAATTTGTGATCCCTTGATGCCTCAGAACATGTCCTACCAACCGGTCCCTTCTTCTTGTCAACTTGTGCCACGAACTCGTCTTCTCCCCAATTCTATTCAATACCTCCTCATTAGTTATGCGATCTACCCATCTAATCTTCAGCATTCTTCTGTAGCACCACAATTCGAAAGCTTCTATTCTCTTCTTGTCCAAACTATTTATCGTCCATGTTTCACTTCCACACATGGCTACACTCCATACAAATACTTGCAGAAACGACTCCCTGACACTTAAATCTATACTCGATGTTAACAAATTTCTCTTCTTCAGAAACGCTTTCCTGGCCATTGCCAGTCTACATTTTATATCCTCTCTACTTCGACCATCATCAGTTATTTTGCTCCCCAAATAGCAAAACTACTTTAAGTGTATCATTTCCTAATCTAATTCCCTCATCATCACCCGACTTCATTCGACTACATTCCATTATCCTCGTTTTGCTTTTCTTGACGTTCGTCTTATACCCTCCGTTCAAGACACTGTCCATTCCGTTCAATTGCTCTTCCAAGTCCTTCGCTGTCTCTGATAGAATTACAATGTCATTGGCGAACCTTAAAGTTTTTATTTCTTCTCCATGGATTTTAATACCTACTCCGAATATTTCTTTCGTTTCCTTCACTGTTTGCTCAAAATACAGATTGAAAAACATTGGGGAGAGGCTACAACCTTGTCTCACTCCCTTCCCAACCACTGCTTCCCTTTCATGTCCCTCGACTCTTATAACTGCCATCTGGTTTCCATACAAATAGTAAATTGCCTTTCGCTCCCTGTATTTTACCCATCCCACCTTTCGAATTTGAAAGAGAGTATTCCAGTCAACATTGTCAAAAGCTTTCTCTGAGTCCACAAATACTAGAAATGCAGGTTTGCGTTTCCTTAATCTTTCGTAAGGTCAGTATGCCTCACATGTTCCAATATTTCTACGGAATCCAAACTGATCTTCCCCAAGGCCAACTTCTAATAGTTTTTCCATTCGTCTGTAAAGAATTTGCGTTAGTATTTTGCAGCTGTGGCTTATTTAACTGATTGTTTGGTAATTTTCACATCTGTCTACACTTGCTTTCTTTGGGATTGGAATTATTATATTCTTCTTGAAATCTGAGGGTATTTCACCTGTCTCATACATCTTGTTCACCAGATGGTAGAGTTTTGTCGGGACTGGCTCTCCCAAGGCCGTTAGTAGTTCTATTGGAATGTTGTCTACTCCCGGGGCCTTGTTTCGACTCAGGTCTTTCAGTGCTCCGTCAAACTCTTCGCGCAGTATCCTATCTCCCATTTCGTCTTCATCTACATACTCTTCTATTTCCAGAATATTGTCCTCAAGTACGTCGCCCTTGTATAGACTCTCTATATACTCCTTCCACCTTTCTGCTTTCCCTTCTTTGCTTAGAACTGGGTTTCCATCTGAGGTCTTGATATTCATACAAGTGGTTCCAAAAAATGGTTCAAATGGCTCTGAGCACTATGGGACTTAACATCTATGGTCATCAGTCCCCTAGAACTTAGAACTACTTAAACCTAACTAACCTAAGGACATCACACAACACCCAGTCGTCACGAGGCAGAGAAAATCCCTGACCCCGCCGGGAATCGAACCCGGGAACACGGGCGCGGGAAGCGAGAACGCTACCTCACGACCACAAGTGGTTCTCTTTTCTCCAAAGGTCTCTTTAATTTTCCTGTAGGCAGTATCTATGCTACCCCCAGTGAGATAAGCCTCTACATCCTTACATTTGTCCTCTAGCCATTGACTCGACTGTCAACACGAGAAGACTTTATCATATGGATCAGAAATTCCTTGAAAAATGGAGGTAGCGGCGGGTCTGCGTTGTCACATGGACTTTTACCTTATCTAACCCCCCTTGATTTCTTCTAGTGGGGCCATGTGAAAAGCCTTCTGTAGGGGACAACTGTCGAGACTGAAGAGGATCTCCTTTCAAGAAAGTCGCTGGCTACCTACACTGCACAAACGACTCCGGGCACATTAGGACGGATACGACAGAACTCCGTCCGACGGTGCGATGCCTGCATTGACGCTGGCGGAAGCCAGTTTGATGCATTGTGAATATAACAGCTTGTAAAACTTGTGTAGGTAAATGGAATTCATAATTCGGTATCTCTGACATATAGTTACGTGTGCCGTTACTAGTCCATCATCAGGTTAAATTATCTGGGGGTACCAGGAAGTATTCAGCGGGAATTTTGTACATCGTGATCAGGAAACTTCAGATCGAGCGCTCACGAGGCTAAGGTGGAACTTGAGTAGTTTCTCGCTTTAACATTTTTACCCTATCATTTCCGGACTAGAGGCCTTCACCTTAAATTGAAACATTTTCCCCCCTTCTCCATCACCCCTGAAAGTTTGTAACATCATCAAGGAATAACCAATAAAATAAAAGTAGTTATGTAACTCTTTTTCTTTACTATCAGTGTAGTGTAAATAGAATGAATATGAGCCGAAAAAAGAACCACATATTAATGCAATGGCTCAGCATAAAAGACAATTAACTAATTTAGGAATTACATTAACAGTGTAATATGTTTAATTTAGCCTGACGCTTATAAGCACTCAGTAAACTAGCCCAGTTCTCAGGAGATACGGAATTGTAAATACTTATTTGTTTAGCTACTAAAACACCACAGATATTCCTCAGTATATGCCTAGTCGACGTCAAGTTAAAAGTCATGTGCTTATAGCACCAGAGAATATTTCACTTGTCCGTTCACTGTACAACAGTAAATTCCGTAACTCAAAATCGTGGTTTCGTCTTGAATCCCAATATAAGATATCAAGCGTAGCTTTTATGAATAAAATCTAGAATCCTGTGAACAAGCCTTCCTGCCTGGGATGTTATCTCGCAACTTTGAGAAACTCTGAAAGTGAATCTTATTAAATTATTTGCAGCGACCGTCAGGCTCGTAGAATCTGAAAGAAAGGTTTAGTTTTCTAACCGGCGGCACGTCTCTACTATGAGCTAAAAGAAAGTTCTTAATTTTTTTTTAAGATGGCACCGAACAATGAAGAATTTCTGTTAAGGCCCATGTCTACTCTAGACAAGCAAGGTTTAGGATTACGAATGATTTCAACACGGACACAATTTTTAATTCACAAAAAACTCTATTTTCAGTTTTGTTAATAACTTACATTGGCTGATACAACAAGATGAACCTTCGATAAACGCTCCTTACGGTTCACGTCCAGATCATAAGCCAAGAAGAAGAATAGTAATGGCAAAAGTAGTCAGAGTTAAACCATAGAATCTCAGTTCGATGGAATAGTTATACATTGTAGCATAATATATTCTTCTTTGGTAAAACTCGCAAGTTAGTCATACTTCTGGTATAAACATGTAATCTATACATTTTACCTTCATGTTCACCCAAGAGAAACAGTACACGGACTAGAGACCTTTACCATAGATTGACACATTTTCCCGCTTCTCCATCTCCCCTGAAAATTTCTAGCGTCATCACGAAATAACCGTGATAATACTGACTTCACACCCCGAGATTTTGACAACCAGAGGTTTTGGTAGAAGCTCCGAATTACTCATTCCATTAAGTTTCGAGACTCGATTAATAAAAAAAATAGACAGAAGTTAAATGGTGGTTCTAATGCTTCAGACGCTCAAAATATTCGCTCACCACTTCATTAGTACATATGTAACGTTCATATAAATATGTGAAACTGTCAGCAAAGTCCTTGCCGTACGTCACATTTGCACCTTCATCCGTCTTGGCGAGCGACTAGTGAAGTATTCAGCACTTTGTAGGTTCATATTTACGACTCCAAGTGTAATCATCCGTGATACCTTTCCTGAATAGAACTGTCCACACTTTTTGTTTCACTCTAATCGTGTCAGGCTTCCACACGTCGCTAATTTTTGTTCGGGAATCAGAGCGTCCGGGCCAAGCGTTGCACATACTTTTCTCTCCTTGAAAACATTATGGAAAATATCTTGAACACTTGATTTAGAGAATTTCAGTTCGTCGATCTATTGCTATTTGGGACACTAAAACGTTGACATACTATGGTAGCACGTCAACTATTTAACACTGCCTGCTTACAACTGACTAGTCGCATGCACAACGGTTGTTACAGCTGTTACTGAACTCTTTCATTGTAGCTAATGGACTGGTGACGCTTACATACCAGGAATAAAATCAGTTTTGGAACATTTTAGACAGATGGTGTAAGTAAAAATTTTAGCTTCCAAGTTTTACTCGGTCTAGTATTTCAACCGATTTCCTACTCTATATCTTCCAGCTAATGACCATTTTTCTTCTCTGTATACCTATATATACCAAATTTTCTCTATAACCTGCTTTATATATACGAACAACTACTCCTCTTTAATCTTCTATACAACCAGTGCAAACGTCGCACTAATTTGTACTGTCTACTGATAATGTTTCACCAGTGATGTATTCCCTTGCCTACGGACACACTCAGTTTCTACCATATTTATAATATCTCCAGTTTCCTGTTTTCAGTTTTCACACTGTCCATTTTAACTTCCATGCTATGCTGTAATTTAGTTAGAGGCTTCTGTGAAATCTCATTTTTTTTTACTACAGATGGGTACCTTTGCGTAAACAAACACTTACCCTATTCACCTGCCTTCTTATGTTTCCCTCGCTGTTTATGTAAGGCTGATGAACATCAAGATGGGCAAGAAAACTAACGCGTAAGCATATTTATTTGTATCGGTTAAAATTGTAGGTCACAGATCTCTCATCGATCTTTCCTGGTGCGTGGCTATCCACCATTCCCTGCGAAATAGTACCGTCATCAAATAACCGTGTAATTGTTACCATCTTAACAACTCGCGTGATTTTAATTAGTGATTCAAAGAATGGTTGTGTGTTTCGATTGAACATAGCTTGAACTCCCTTCGCCAAATAAAAGTTGAAAACAGGTTGCTGAAAAGAAGGAACTAACAAAATGGCTCTGAGCACTATGGGACTTAACATCTATGGTCATCAGTCCCCTAGAACTTAGAACTACTTAAACCTAACTAACCTAAGGACAGCACACAACACGCAGCTATCACGAGGCAGAGAAAATCCCTGACCCCGCCGGAAATCGAACCCGGGAACCCGGGCATGGGAAGCGAGAACGCTACCGCACGACCACGAGATGTGGGCAAGGAACTAACAACTTCAAATGTAGTGCCAAGCAACCGTTTCATTATGATAACTGACATTGCTACTACTAATTTGCTTGACATTTGATAGAGTGCTCATGCTGCACTTCCTGGTATTCCTCTAATCTAGAAGGCAGCAACACGAAAAAAGTATCATAGCTAGTTCTAAGTAGGTTGACTCTATTACCAATTTAGACAGTAAGCTTTACTGTCTATTCACGACGGCCGCATTCAGCTTTTTGAAACACACCTGCTTATTTTGGATGGGCGGATCAACGTAGATGCTTCATGAAACAAAGCTCATTTCATTCAAATTGTAGGAGTCACTCTGGCTTTAAGTTATTGTAGTGTTTACGGATTCACTGAGTCTTCCTCTGTCTCAGTTCTCTAGTGGTGCCAATCCTCAACTTTACCGAACTATATTGAATACAGAAACCCGTGGGAAAAAGAAATTTACTGGCGGAACTAAAAAAGGAGCATCTAAAAAGAGCATGTTGTAACACGTACAAATGAAAATGATTGGCCTTAATCTACGGGACACGAGGACGGCATCAAACCAACCTTGTGGGAACCATAGCCAATAACAAGACAGGGCAGAGATGGAGCTAAGTAAAACACACACGTATCCATGTTCGTCTGTCTCACGTGCGCGTGCGTGTATGTTTGCACCAGCACTTTCTGTCTGTAATACAACCAACAACAAAAGCAACATTTTGTAAAAGCATTTATGAAATATACACCAAGAGTACAGTGAGACGGAACAGTTATTGTATTTGACAAGAGTTATTGGATTTCCAAGATTTAATCGCATCGCGATTGTACAGTGCAGTAGAAAAGCGTTTAGTTATAAGCAAAAGAGTTAATTTATCACTGGCAACTGCAGTGATCCTGTTTAACTCTAATAAACATTCATAGCTTGCAGCTATTCATATTTTCATTTGATAATTATTTTCGTTTGTTTTATACGTGCTCCACATTTCTGATAAATTTTAAAATTCCAAGCTACCACCGTAATCTGCTTTTAGTGAATAACGCTCTATTGAAGACGAGTTTTAAAGGGAACAACAATTATCAAGTCGGCGTAAAAATGTTTTATAATAAAAACATCTGGGTAAGTTAGTAGGTAAAATCACGTATCCGGGCTAATAGTTGCCTTGGTGAAGACGATTTACATCAAAACCTTCTCTGCTACTGCCATAAGCTCTCCAAAACGCGTACTAATATAGGCCCGTCACCGTTGTGGGTCTGACATCTGCAAACACTATACCTGTTGATATTCGTCGTACAACAGCGACAGACTTGGGTTTTTACGTTATAGTTGATTGTCGTACAGAGGGTTTTCATGTGAATTACCTTGACCAAAACAACCGTTAATTTGGATATGACGATTTACGTGTTCACCTGTCCCATGAATGCATTTCTTTAAATTATATTTTTACATCGATTTGAATATAATATTTCTTACAGAAAGCGCTCTTCAGCAAAGCATTTTTATTACAAGCATACTGTCACGATAAACTGGGGGAAAGTTATGTCCTGTAAAGATAGTTATGACCAAATAATTTTTGTTCTGGATAGCGAGGCGATAAACTGAAACAAATTTCCGTGAGTTCTGTAGCTAAAAGATGATAAATATATATTTCGACAGTTAATCGTAGTGAGTGACAACAGTCTAACGAAATAGACCTCCAAATACATCTGCGGAAAGTAATCAACAGGAACCTGATTCCGAAAAGTTTGAATGGCTTAAAAGTGCTCAACGCGAAAGAAGAAGAAGAAGTAGCGGGAACAGGTATTTTCAGAACGGGAGTGTTAACTTTTGAAGGATTCCAGTAATATTAGTTAGTTACCAGGTGTGATATCTAAAGAGAGACACAGAGACGTAGTGAAAGTTCGAAAGGAAATTGGGGGAAAAGAGGAACTGAGAAAGAATCGAAACACTCATTTGGCCCTTAGTGGCTAAAATTATCCAGTTATCATGGTAAGTGTCTTTTTTCCCTTCTTATGTGTCACCGACAACAGAGTTTCTGTTATTAAAGTAGAACCCAGTCGCTTTTACTTGTAATCTAAGAACATTATTTGTAATTTACACAAACATGACGCATTTCTTTAGAGTTTTTATTCCAGAGGTTCGACGTTGTAGTGTATTTCTTCGTGGTCTCTGGCAATACCTTCCCCCTCCATACTAAGTCGCCCATTGCCTTTCGTGTTGGATAATACAAGACTCACTTACAAGGAGACCGTGAATACTCGTGAACACCGATTTCGTCTGAATTTATATTATATGCAGAGCTTGCCCGGATAAGAAAGTGACAGAATTGTGAGCTCCAGTTGGCCAAGCGTTTAGAAGAGATAGCATTTATGGCGGGGGGCCGGGTAGCCATGCGTCATTTACGTTAGCGTTTCCAGACAGCGGTTGGCACTGCGGAAATTGTGCAGATGGATAATCAGAAAATCGTGGAGCCGACTCCCAGTGCGGAAACTTTTTTTATCTCCAATTATGACATTACTTAGACTGCAGTTAAATCGAAAAAATGCTGATTACATTGTATTTATTAATGTTTTCATAAAACGCATGGGAAGGAAAGGCAATCGAAAATTCTGGATTGCAAATACATTTCCAGGAAAGGATTGTAAGGTGTACACGAAAAATCTGTACACAGAATTAGATACTTTTTTTTATTTTACAGATAAATTATTTACACCTACTGGGGTGATACTCACTGTAAATACAGTGAAATCAGTAATGATCACGGAATATTCTACCCGTTACAAACCAACGAACTTTTACAGCTACATGGTTTGTTTTAAAGTTTATGTAATAAAATAGACTTGGTCTACATTCACAAAAGGTTCTCTCTCCGAACACAGTTTGGCAGCAAACCACGCGTAACACACCATTTCGACAAATACCGGCGAGTCTTCTCGGAATGCAAGTTTCCTCTGTTGATGAGATTGGAGCAATTTCGAAGCTTTTTGCCGAATTATTTACCTGACGACAAAAATAGACATTATTGGGCCGCATTAGCAGGATGCATTTGAGCGAATCACATCAGTATTGCACCATGGCAACCTGTAATCTTATAACAATTTGTCGTGTAAGTGTGAACTAGGCCTTCCTCACCACAACCAACCTCCCCCCCGCTATCAGTCAAGTAAAGGATTAGTCCGTTTTGTCGTTTTTGAGGTTTTATTTGCAATCGCAGTTTTTTCGTTGCCTTTGCATTTCATGCCTTTTGTGAAAATACTAAAGAATACAATATACTGAGCATTATTACTATTTATTTGGCGTGTAAGTAACTCAAAACGTAAAAACTGAAAATAAAAATAATTTTCCGTCCAGGAACTAGATACTGGGACTCTTGGAGTACCGTTCTGTAGTCTCCTGCTGCGCCAACCGCTGTCTGGAAATTACGACGTTCACTTCAGAAGACATGGCAGCTATGGTATATCTTGCGAAAATTGTAACATCACCGTCATCACAGTAAACATATTCGAAAGCCCGCGGCAAACACTACCGAAAACATCCGATTGATTGTGACCATAAACGAGAATGGCATGGTCCCAGCGCTTAAAACATGGTACAAGATAGATTTTCTCCCACTCTCCCCACTTACCAGACCTCGTTCCATGGCTTCGACCTCATTCCACAGATAAGGAAACCACTGCATTACAGCAATTTCGGTGACAGGTGGCACACACTGTTGGCGATTCAAATGGCATTAAACGCCATCCCCATCGATGACAACGTTGTGTGTATGCGCTGGAGTACTATTCTGGAGCACAGTAGTCGATTTTTACTCATTTTTGTTGCAGTTGTACCCGTACACAGTAGCTTTAATCAGAGTTCAACATTTACTGCGATCTCCTGTACAGGAACTCTATTTTATGTTTGCTTTCAGCCACACACCATCATAACGGTTCACCTCACATTGTGGAATTCACATGTTGCCTCATTATTGCAAGTTATACCATTGCATGCCTTAAGTAATGACCCTCGTATGATAACATTATGGCTGCTGCCTCTCCCAATCTGTGTCAGAAATGCTGTTCCTTTTTAAACGCTCTGGAACTTCCACGTGCGTCGGTTCTATGTCTGGGCAAGCCCCGCATATACAGGAAATATGTAATGACAGCTAGGCGTCGTCCTATTGTTAATCAGCTACATTTACTTCGAATATTTACGCCCACTGTTATACAGACTACTTGGTGCTGCCGTACGAAACGTCCCACTGGACCGTCTCTCCTGAAACATTCTACCCTAGTCTCTTCCGTTGCTCATAGTATCTATCAACTCATACTTTAGCTATTCACTCACATTATAGCAAGTTTGTTAAAAGGAAGTAAGTGAACATCAGTCATTGGATATCACCGTGAGGACATATTTTCACCACCCCTGAACAAAATTACACAACAGTGACCTGGAAGTTCTTTGGAAAAGAACATTTGAAGAAAGTTATTATTTAAGAATTCTAGTAAGAGGCAGGTACATACGCGGAGAATGTATACTAACGAACCAACGCAAAACATGTGCGTAGTTAATAGCTTCAGGCTCACCGTGTTGTGCATGGAGCTTCACGCCCTACAGACTGCCAACCCATCTCACAACATCGGTGTAGCGGTAGCCTTACCTCAAAGGTATCCATCATTTGGATTTGCAGCTCCTTGTGTTGACCGTGTTTGCAGTAGGATGTGAGGTCCGCCAGTTATGCAAAAAACTTTTAATTTTCTAAGTACTCAAACATGTTTCAACACCACTGTGCCATCATCAGTGGGTTTCCGTTTTTTTTTATTCTGTAATGTGGACATTTTCGTTAAGTTATTACAAAATTTTTTGGATGTTTAGTTCAAACAATAGTTAGTTTCTTTTTGTTAATGGCTTTACACTTGGTGTGCATGAATTTTCCGGATCACTTGTGTATTATTTACTACAGGTAGCTTGTCACCTGCAACCAAACGATGTTGATGAGAAAATTTCGCTGGGACTTAAGCTATCATGTAGAACGTAATTTGGTTCGTCGTGATGTTTGGGTACAGAGGAAAAACGGTGTTTTGAATAACTGGCGGCCCTCACATCCTACAATTTTAACCTCAAAGGGATCACACCAGCAAGCAACAGAGCTTCCGTCATGCATGCTGTCTAAGCCAGCAAGAGGCAGAGCAAACGCCGCTGGAGTTCACTGGCCCCGTGGACCTGCTGGCCTCCACGGGTCACATGATCGTAAATAGTTCTTGTAGTATTTGTAAACGGCCTGGGTAATAAGTGCGGTGCAAAGCCGCTCCGAGGCACCTTCCGTCGAGTTCTGGGCCAGTCGCAGTTCTTCAATCAGAGTTTCGATCAGAACCTTCGCTACATACGATGACGCGCCACACCAGTCACTGACGACCGAGGGAACCACCAATGCCTACCTTCCCCATCACCAGCACTTGGCCTCGACTCCGGAAACGTTCTTGTATTGTCCGTCGACCTTCACTACGCTATTTTGTTCTTCTCCAAAGAAAGTGTTACACTTCGACGGTTTTATCATTACGACCATGAGCCTAAGTTAGGACTTGGATAAATTTAGTGCTAATCTCGATCTTTCATATAGTAGTGGCTAACTTTTCTCCAACGGAGGAATATTTTGGCTTACGCACCTTTCGATAATATTGTTCTACATTGTTTACCTTGACTGTGTTCTCATTCCACCTCAACCAGCGCACGACTTAGTTCCCTACCTTGTTCCTTACGACGGCTGCTAAATGTCGTGGAATGAGTACCATGAGATCATAAACAGTTGGGGAGATATCCTGATCCATAAATGCTCAAGAGCCTCTTACAAGTAACTCGTAGTTGGGTCCAAGGTACACGCATCCCGAACAACGAAGCCCAAAAGCGCTCAGCAGAACTGACAAGGGGAGGCCGCCAATTGTGAAATTCAGATTCGATTCATACTGCGCATAATAAAAGCTCATGGCCAGAGGTGTAATGTGGCAAAGCATCAAGATGCACTTCTCAGCCGTTGTCGAGAAAATCGACAGTTAAAAGAAACGGTTGCGGTGAAATACTCTCTACGATTTATAATTTTGCTACAGCGTCGTGGCGCAGAGGTAAGCGCTCGGGTTCGTAATCTGAAGTTCGCCGGATCGAATCTCGCGCCATGCAACCTTTTTTTTTAGTATTTGTTTTTTGTAATTCATGGCGCGAGATTCGATCCGGCGACCTTCGGATTACGAACCCGAGCGCTTACCGCTGCGCCACGACGCTGTAGGAAATAGTAAATCGTAGAGAGTATTTCACCGCAACGGTTTCTTTTAACTGTCGATTTTCTCGACAACGGCTGAGAAGTGCGTCTTGGTGCTTTGCCACATTACACCTCTGGCCATGAGCTTTTATTATGCGCAGTATGAATCGAATCTGAATTTCACAATTGGCGGCCTCCCCTTGTGAGATCTTGTGATTTCAGTGGATGAGGACGCGTATCAGTCATCACTGTGGCATAATCTTCAAATCACACCCACACAATTCGGCAGAGATGGGGTGATTAACTGTGTAAGGGATGTTAAGGGCAATTGAATGTAAGTACGAGGATGCCCAGAATGCAAGAGTACTGAGACTCAGACGCTCAAAGGGATTCTCTTTTATTGGCAAAATTGACAGCACCGTGTACTTTGTCTGTCCCAGTCGGCTACACACTCCTGTTGTGCCGTGATGAATGAAGGGCATAATCTTGTTTCTTCTTGGAAATGTTACCCTTTTTCGCACTCAAAACAGTTTATACACTAGTGGCCATTAAAATTGCTACACCACGACGATGACGTGCTACAGTCGCGAAATTTAACCAACAGGAAGAAGATGCTGTGATATGCAAATGTTTAGCTTTTCAAAACATTCACACAAGATTGGCGCCCGTGGTGACATCTACAACGTGCTGACATGAGGAAAGTTTCCAACCGATTTCTCATACACAAACAGCCGTTGACTGGCGTTGCCTGGTGAAAGGTTGTTGTGATGCCTCGTGTAAGGAAGAGAAGTGCTTAACATCACGTTTCCGACTTTGGTAAAGGTCAAACTGTAGCTTAACGCGATTGCACTTTTATCGTATCGCGACACTGCTGCTCGCGTTGGTCGAGATCCAGTGACTGTTAGCAGAATATGGAATTGGTGGATTCAGAAGGGTAATACGAAACGCCGTGCTGGATCCCAAAGGCCTCGTATCACTAGCAGTCGAGATGACAGACTTCTTATACGCATGGCTGTAACGGATCGTGCAGCCACGTCTCGATCCCTGAGTCAACAATCGGGGACGTTTGCAAGACAACAACCATCTGCACGAAGAGTTCGACGACGTTTGCAGCAGCATGGACTATCAGCTCGGAGACCATGGCTGCGGTTACCCTTGACGCTGCTTCACAGACAGGAGCGCCTGCGATAGTGTGCTCAACGACGAACCTGGGTGCACGGATGGCAAAACGTCATTTTTTCTGATGAATCCAGGTTCTGTTTACAGCATCATGATGGTCGCATCCGTGTATGACGGCATCGCGGTGAACGCACATTGGGGGCGTGTATTCGTTATCACCATACTGGCGTATCACCCGGCGTGATGTTATTGGGTGCCATTGGTTACACGTCTCGGTCACCTCTTGTTCGCATTGACGGCACTTTGAACAGTGGATGTTACACTTCAGATGTGTTACGACCCGTGGATCTACCCTTCATTCGATCCCTGCGAAACCGTACATTTCAGAAGGATAATACACGACCGTTTCTAGCATTTGTAAACTTAGAGAACGCTTTTGACAATGTTGACTGGAATACTCTCTTTCAGATTCTGAAGGTGGCAGGGGTAAAATAAAGGGAGCGAAAGGCTATTTACAATTTGTACAGAAACCAAATGGCAGTTATAAGAGTTGAGGGGCATGAAAGGGAAGTAGTGGTTGGGAAGGGAGTGAGACAGGGTTGTAGCCACTCCCCGTTGTTATTCAATCTGTATATTGAGCAAGCAGTGAACAAAACGAAAGAAAAATTCGGAGTAGGTATTAAAATCCATGGAGAAGAACTAAAAACCTTGAGGTTCGCCGATGACATTGTAATTCTGTCAGAGACAGCAAAGGACTTGGAAGAGCAATTGAACGGAATGGATAGCATCTTGAAAGGAGGATGTAAGATGAACATCAACAAAAGCAAAACGAGGATAACGGAATGTAGTCGAATTAAGTCGGGGGATGCTGAGGGTATAAGATTAGGAAATGAGACACTTGAAGTGGTAAAGGAGTTTTGCTATTTGGGGAGCAAAATAACTGATGATGGTAGAAGTAGAGAGGATATAAAATGTAGACTGGCAATGGAAAGGAAAGCGTTTCTGAAGAAGACAAATTTGTTAACATCGAGTATAGATTTAAGTGTCAGGAAGTCGTTTCTGAAAGTATTTGTATGGAGTGTAGCCATGTGTGGAAGTGAAACATGGACGATAAATTGTTTAGACAAGAAGAGAATAGAAGCTTTCAAAATGTGGTGCTACAGAAGAATGCTGAAGATTAGATGGGTAGATCACATAACTAATGAGGAGGTATTGAATAGGATTGGGGAGGAGTTTGTGGCACAACTTGACTAGAAGAAGGGATCGGTAGGTAGGGCATGTTCGGAGGCATCAAGGGATCACCAATTTAGCACTGGAGGGCAGCGTGGAGGGTAAAAATCGTAGAGGGAGACCAAGAGATGAATACACCAAGCAAATTCAGAATGATGTAGGTTGCAGTAGGTACTGGGAGATGAAGAAGCTTGCACAGGATAGAGTAGCATGGAGAGCTGCATCAAACGTCTCAGGAGTGAAGACCACAAAAACAACAATGCACGACCGCAAAGTGTAGGTCCTGTACGGGCCTTTCTGGATACAGAAAATGTTCGACTGCTGCCCTGGATAGCACATTCTCCAGATTTCTCACCAATTAAAACGTCTGGTCAATGGTGGCCGAGCAACTGCCTCGTCACAATACGCCACTCTCTACTCTGGATGAACTGTGGTATCGTGGTGAAGCTGCATGGGCAACTGTACCTGAACACGCCATCCAACCTCTGTTTTACTCAATGCCAAGGCGTATCAAGGCCGTTTTTACGGTCAGAGGCGGTTGTTCTGGGTAGTGATTTCTCAGGATCTACGCACCCAAATTGCGTGAAAATGTAATCACAGGGCAGTTCTAGTATAATATATTTGTCCAATGAATACCCGTTTATCGTCTGCATTTCTTCTTGGTGTAGGAATTTTAATGGCCAGTAGTGAATGATGTGACTGATGTGTACAAGTGGTGTCTTGAGTTTTATGTCTGGTAAAACGAAGGTTCATTGTGACCAAAGGACCTCAGTTGGGACTGATGAAATGGTGAACACAACCAAATAAAGGATTCTTGTTCAAGTGGCTTTGAATGATATCAGTGCATTATTTCCAGAAATATCGAGCTCTCTTCTGTATGATATCATAAATATAATACTTAACTTCTACAAATACTTAGCGAGATGGATACCAAAATAGCTCACACGTCAATACAAAGTCAACAGAAATTACATCTTCAGCGTCTCTAACTGGAATGTGAACAATTCCTTAATGCTGTGCCGACTTCCCTCCCCCACGCCCCTCCTCCCCCCCCCCCCCCCCTCCTCCACTCACGGAAAAAAGTATTAAAAACGTTGGTTTTGCCAGAAAAATAGAAGGCTGTGCCTTCTGGCATCGTAAAAGGATTATTCTCATTAGTTTTTGTTCCAGAGATAAACAATTAGTAGTGTACAGAACTATGCGTCGCTAAATGAATACAAGAAAAACTCTGGAGCGTGATACAGAAGAAACGAAGGGGAATTTTAACGTGATAAGTACGCTTGTTTCATGAAGTCCCCACACAGCCAACATGAAGCTGTCGGATAGTTATGTTGGTAGGTAGTCTGCTACACAATCAACAACTTGTCATCTTTAAAAAGCCAAACGAAATTTTCATTTTTCTGCTCATTATGCATTTACGAACGGAAAATGAGTATATATCACGTTTTTATGTGTGTAACTTACGGCTTTGATGTTGTAGTGGTTTATCATATGTTTTGGCGAGGTTAGTACACTGTTATCTGTGACTTATGGTCGTTTGACAACTCATTTTCTACGGATTTTCAAGCATGGGCAGAGTTTTCGCTGCTTTTACGTGTTATTGTAACTGTGTAGTATTCATTTGCTTCGTGACGTATTTGTCTGGGTGAGGCGCGCAGGTTGGAAGTGTATTTGGCGCTTGTGGTGTTCGGTTTGTCTGTTTGTGTGTGTGTGTGTGTGTGTGTGTGTGTGTGTGTGTGTTCAGGACTGGGACAGAGAAAGACAAAGAGAGAATGGATGTTGTAACCTCCCAACAGTGTATTTCCCTAACCTCGCAGTAATAACGTGACTAACATCCCAAAAAAAAAAAAAAAAAAAAAAAAAAAAAAAAAAAAAAAAAAAAAAAAAAATTTGACTCATATATAACCTATCAATAATTAACTGACTGTGAATATAAACTGGTAAATCTGGACGTCAGCAGTGCTGCGTCATGGCCCTGAAATATCATTCTGAATAGATTGAAAATTCTTACTTCAATGAAGTCGCTGGATAAAGCGTATATCTCTGCTCCTATAAGAAATTTTTCTGGCACAGCCGAGTGCAATGCTGGCCGCTAGATTTGTCATATATAAAAAGAAACAAATGATTTTTCTTTACGATAATCTGGATGACCATGGATTGCAGAAATTAGTAAATTCCTTAAATTCAGGTGAATGATTGTCAAAAAGTTAATCTTATAAAGAAGATTATTATTAAAAGATTTTTTAAAACATTTACATGGGACTTGATATAACAATTGTACAAATTTAGTTGTAAGAAATTAGATATGCGCGCGGCTGCTTTTACCTTATACTACAACGCTCAGACACGACCGGCCCAACCGCCCGAATGCGAGCTACCACCCCTACTGCCGACGCTGCTCGTACTGCATACCAACACTGCTCTCTGGTCTGAGATTCTCTTATAGCTTACATATCGCAGGCAGCGCGTGAGCAATCCATCGAAATTACATCTGCTCGAGTGCGCTAGCAATACGTTTTGGTGTGTCCGTTATTTGTATAGTCCTTCAGTTGTGACAAAGAGGGTTTTACTGCACAGTACTTTCCTCCCTTGACCTATTAATTTTTGGATGTGATAGTTTTCTTCTATAGTTAATTTTTGGTCTAAGCAGCTACTAGTTTTAAGTATCTGTAAGTCAGTTTCAATATTTGTTGCGTGGTGATTGTGTTCTGTCAGGTGATTTGCGAGTGCTGAGTGTGAGCTATTGCTTTTCAGTGCTGTGAGATGTTCTGTATACCTTGTTCGGAAATTCCTGCATGTTTTCCCCACGTATACAGATTGACAGCACTTGCAAGTAAGATGGTAAATACCGGACTGGCTGTATTTGTCAGTGTTGGTGATATTTCTTACACGTCTCCTTTTTATTGTGTTGCTGGTTCTGTATGCTATTTTGAGTCGTTTATTTGGTATATTACCCACCCTGTGTGTGACGTTGTTGTTGTAAGCCATTATGTGCAATTTCTTGCTTACTGTCTCCTGATTTGTTGTATGTTGTGTTGTGTTTGTGTGTGTGTTTCGGGTTATATATTGCTTGTTTTCTGTATTTTGTGGTTTGTTGTATCTACTCTCCTTGCATCATATCCATTCTCCTGTGAACTTCGTTTTATTATGTTCCGTTCTTGTGTGTAATCATGTTCGTTCATGGGGTGTTTTGCTTAGTGTGTGTAGCAAATATCTGAAGCTGTCTCCTCTATGAGTTATGGAGTAATTGGATTGGTAATGAGTAATGGCGCTGGTGATTGTGGGTTTCCTATAATGTGTGAATTCATGTTTGTTGTTTCTCTTGTGCACAGTGAGATCTAAGAAATTAGGTTTTCCATCTGTTTGTGTTTGAATGGTGAACTGTATTTGTGGGTGGATGGAGTTAACGTTGTCGTAAAGTTTTTTTTATGGGAGCTTGCTGTTCATCTATTAAGCAAATTATATCTTCTACATATTTGTACCAATATATTATTTTGTACTGTTTTGGTATTACTATTTTGTCAAAGATTTGTTCTTCTATATGATTGAGGAAAATGTTAGCTAGGAGGCCACTGATTGGGGATCCCATGGGTAGTCCACTATTTTTTATCGTCCTACAAACAATTGAAAATGTGAGAAACTGCTTCTGGCTGTCTCTGGCACTCTTTTCTCCATGTTGAACTAAAATTAGTCACTACTGCATATCTAAAGACGATCAGGAAGCATCCTCTGTCCCTAGGTACAATATTCTCCAGGTACAATACTCTCCATAACTCTTAATTTCTGGACACGTACATTACCGGGCAGTAGGCCTGTTGACGAGGGAGACACATTTCAGCGTGTTTGTGCACTGCCATCAGTGTGTACTAACATGGAACGATGAACTTTTTCTAAGCTTCGAGCCGTCAACGACGTTGTTTCTGTATTCCAACGATAACATCTGTGCGCTCTGACGAGGGGTGTGATGATGATTTCTCCATGCTGAGAAAATGTTTTTTTGATAGTATGACTTCTCTTCAGTGCTGTTGACCAGCATTGAATTGGTGAGTGATTTCCGACTCTTTCTACCCATGTTCATCACTACACATGTGTCACACGTTACTTACACAGGTATAGAAATGTTATTTTTTTATTTGACTTCCTAAAATAATTCTGTAGAAGTTTATTTTATGTTAAGCACAAGAAGTTAATTATATTTTTAATGATCTTTTAACTACTTTTGCGGTTTTCTTGATACATGAACAGAGTTCATATCGACTTTTTTGTAGTATGTACCTTCATGTGTTTGGGCGTGTGTTACACAAGACAAGTGTCACGAAATATTTTGTTGTTTCATTTTACAACTTTTAGCACTCATTTTACCCACATTAGTCAACCAGAACTTTAGTATGCTTGTTCAAGGCCTCGACGGCGTTCGCCCAAATAATTCTACCATCATCTACATCTACATCTACATGTATCTACATTCATACTACGCAAGCCACCTGATGGTGTGTGGCGAAGGATACTTTCTTTCTTTCTATGTATTCGAAGCACATTTTATTGTATTGTATTTTCACCGGGGACCTAGAAACGAGGGAGAGGCTCCGTCCCCACCGCAGCCGCAGTGGTCCACAACCCCACGACCACCACCGCAGTCCACCCCTCCGTCGGTCCACACCGAACCCAGGGTTATTGTGCGGTTCGGCCCCCGGTGGACCCCCCAGGGGACGTCTCAGACCAGACGAGTGTAACCCCTATGTTTGTGTGGTACAGTAATGGTGGTGTACGCGTACGCGGAGAACTTGTTTGCTCAGCAATCTCCGACATAGTGTAACTGAGGCGGAGTAAGCGGAACCAGCCCTCATTCGCCGAGGCAGATGGAAAACTGCCTAAAAACCATCCACAGACTGTCCGGTTCACCGGACCACGACACAAATCCGCAAGGCGGATTCGTGCCGGGGACCAGGCGCTCCTTCCCGCCCGGAAAGCAGTGCGTTAGACCGCACGGCCAACTCGTCTACATTGAGATTCAATTGCCATTCCCTGCACCATGCGTCAATTCGTTGCAGATCTTCCTGCATTTCAGTACAATTTTCCATTGTTACAACCTATCGATATACCACAGCATCATCCGCAAAAAGCCTCAGTGAACTTCCGATGTTATCCACATGGTCATTTATATATATTGTCAATAGGAACGGTCCTACGACACTCCCCTGCGGCACATCTGATAACAGACAGCCTATAGGACAACGACAAGGAGAAAGAGACAGATAGTGACAATGAGAAGAGACAGCAGCAGTAGGAAGCAAGGAAGCAGTTATTAGCTGTAAGAGAGAGCAAGAGGTAGACAGTGACAGTGACAGGACAGAACGAAGGGGACTATGGCTGTGACTAAGAATACGACAGAGAGACAAAAATAGATAGTGAAAATGAGGTGGGGGTCAGTGAGTGAGTGAGAAAGAGCAAGTGGGAGTGGATGGGTACGAGCTACTTCCAGAGACGTACCAGTGAATGCGAATAACAGTTGGGGGACGTTGTGGGAGTTTGAGATGAGTTGCAAGTTAAAAAAGTGCGAATGTATTAGGATGACAATATTGTAAGGATGATGACAGAGTAAGATGGAAGTCAGACCTAATAAATTTAATTAAAGTATTTCGAAAACTTTCGAGAAGACCCCGTATTGTCTTGCTATTGCTGTTTACTTCCCAATGCGACCAGTGGGACGCCGTACAAACCAACTGTTCTCGAGTGGAGTACGCGATGCGTAGGTCAAAACTGTTCGCGACAAAGCGGAACTCGATGGCCGCGGGTGTACTTCTGGCGAAAGTCCGCTGGGCGACGGAGCGCGCTCGTGCCACTGGGACGGCGCTTCGGCGGATCATACAGGCAGAGCGGCGTCGACATCAAAATAAATAGCGGCCGCGCCAAGGACCTGGCGCTGTTTGTGCAGCGGGGCCAGTTTACCGATAGCCCCCGCTGTTTGCCGCGCCCGCTTTGATGTCCGGGCCGCGCGCCGGCGCGTTGGCAGCCCGGCTGACCGGCGGCCCGCGTATCACGGCGCCAGCAAACGCCGGCCGCATGCACAGGGCCACTTAAATACCTGTCGCGCCCTGTTACATCTGCCAGCCGACTCCGTATTTACTGTGCAGTACTCGGCGTTAAACCGTCACCGAGCGTTAACTGAGGAGTAATCTAGAGAACACCTCCACGCATTGCTTTCGATACAGGTGTATATACAAAACCTTCAGCATCTCGTAAGATTAAATTTTCAAACACACTAAACATCCACTTTTAATTTAGTGAGTTTCAGGTGGCATTAAAATTAAAAAAGAATTATGTATGGTGGTTATGACAGTGGAACGCAGTTGACAATGACAGAAGAGTGCTAGGATAAACGGGTAGAAGACAGTGCCAAGAGGAGAGAAATCGATGATTTCAGCAGTAAATAGAAATATTAAAAAGGGTAGGAAGGTTTTTCTGTTTAGCAAAAGTGACAAAAAGTAGATTTAAGAGTACTTGACAGCTTAACATTAAAGTTTTGTCTCAAATACAGATAGTGTTGAGGATCAGTGGACAAAGTTCAAAACCATCATACAATATGCATTAGATGAGTATGTGCCAAGCAAGTTCGTAAGAGATGGAAAGGAGCCACCGTGGTACAACAACCGAGTTAAAAAACTGCTGCGGAAGCAAAGGGAACTTCACAGCAAACATAAACGTAGCCAAAGATTTGCAGAAAAACAAAAACTATGCGAAGCGAAATGTAGTCTGAGGAGGGCTATGCGAGAGGTGTTAAGTGAATTCGAAAGTAAAGTTCTATGTACTGAATTGGCAGAAAATTATAAGAAATTTTGGTCTTATGTCAAAGCGGCAGGTGGATCAAAACAAAATGTCCAGACACTCTGTGACCAAAATGGTACTGAAACAGAGGATGAAACACTTAAGGCCGAAATACTAAATGTCTTTTTCCAAAGCTACTTCACGGAGGAAGACTGCACTGTACTTCCTTCTCTAGATTGTCGCACAGATGACAAAATGGTAGACATCGAAATAGAGGACGGAGGGATAGAGAAACAATTAAAATCGCTCAAAAGAGGAAAGGCCGCTGGACCTGATGGGACACCAGTTCGATATTACACAGAGTACGCGAAGTAACTTGCCTCCCTCCTTGCAGCGGTCTACCGTAGGTCTCTAGAAGAGCTTAGCGTTCCAAAAGATTGGAAAAGGGCACAGGTCATCCCCGTTTTCAAGAAGGGACGTCAACAGATGTGCAGAACTAGGGACCTGTATCTTTAACGTGGATCAGTTGTAGATTTTTGGAACACGTATTATGTTCGAGTATAATGACCTTTCTGGAGACTAGAAATCTACTCTGTAGCAATCAGCATGGGTTTCGAAAAACACGATCGTGTGAAACCCAGCTCGCGCTATTCGTCCACGAGACTCAGTGGGCCATATACATTGGTTCCCAGGTAGATACCGTGTTTCTTGACTTCCGCAAGACGTTCGATACAGTTCCCCAGGGTCGTTTAATGAACACAGTAAGAGCATATGGACAATCAGACCAATTGCGTGATTGGATTGAAGAGTTACTAAATAACAGAACGAAGCATGTCATTCCCAATGAAGATAAGTCTTCCGAAGTAAGAGTGATTTCAGGTGTGCCGCAGGGGAGTGTCGTAGGACCCTTGCTGTTTACAATTGAAACGTCCTCTCTGAACAATTATGCATGTCTGTGCTTAAACTGACACACAATATTTTTAGCGCAACGCAATCTGACTTTCAATAATCCCTACAAAAGAATGGCCCTGACTAACATTAACCTATACCTTTCACAAATCACTTACCTCACAAAACTCTTCGTTACTCGAACTACTGCAATACAGCGAGCGCCACTACTGCCAGCTAAATAAAAGATTCAAACTACTGAAGGCACTAACTACTGATAGGCATAGTTAGCAAATGAAAGATTTTGATAGAGAACAAACACTGTATTTACCTTAACCATCATAATATATACAGCAGTTCATGACATCCATTCTTACAAATGTACTGTTTCTGATGGACACACATCCAGATCATCCGCTCTCAAAAATCCACCATCTCACTTCCCCACATCCACCACTGCTGGCGGCTCACCTCCAACTGCGCAACGCTACGCGCTGTTAACAGCCAGCTGCCCAACACTACAATAGCAAATTCCAACAATGCCACCCAGCCACAGACTGCACACAGCACAGCCAGTGTTTTTCATACAGAGCGCTACGTGGCGTTACCAATAAGAAAACCTAAACAGCCTACTTACATAGCCCCCATGCTCCCCACAAAAAATTTTACAAATTGTTTTGGGCAGTGGCCAATACAGATTTGAAAAATATTTTTCATAATTACAATAACAAAGAAATCAAATGTGCACACTTATCGTTACAATGATGGTCAAAAGCAAAAATTTTCTCACAGTCCATTAAGTCAGTCCTGATCATTCTCCACAGTAAAATTGCAGTGTTTTTCGCAAAGTCTGAGTAGTAAAAGAAAATGCACACGGAAGTAGTGAATTTCCATGCAGCCTTGAAGAAGTAGTGTTGTCCTTCCAACGGAAAGACAACTCTGACTGTTGACATGCAGACAGGTAATGGGCCACAACAGAGCAAACCACCGCAGAGTCAGTCGAAGTTTTGAAGAATATTGGTAGGTAGTTCATCACAGAGTAGACACACTGTAGTCCTGGTAGAGATTACGGTATTGGTGGGCCACCAGAGGTGCAGACCCACTGCAATCCTTGTGGTAATAATGGTATTGGTGGGCCATCAAAGATGCAGACCCACTGTAGTCCTTGTAGAGGCGGCCAGCAGTCATCTGTTGCGACTGTGCAGGTGCACAATCACCATCGAAAAGTCTTGCAGAGAATATAGCAAGTCCATAAACCACCACTTGTTCACTCACAAAGTTTTTGGAATTGTCCTTAGAACCAGCAATGCTGTTAGCCAGTCCCTTGCTGAATTATTAACACACGTCCAAACACTAACAGTCCTCTTTTTTTCACACATTGTGTATATACTATGACCAACAGAAATATGTGCAGTGAAATGAGTGCTTACAAGTTACTTAATTTGATGAACTGGTGTCAATTATAATTTTATAACATGAGAATACAATAACAAAGGTACAAAATACATCATTAAAGAACATAACAATACAGATAACATTTGTAGTAAAACAGGCTTTACAAAAGAATGGAAATAAACATGCACATCAGTGTTACAAGAATTATGACATAAGTACATAAATAAAGATCAGAATAACTTTTGAAACATCAACTTCACATATGAGCATTAAAACAAAATGGAATAAATAATGTCTAAACATCTTTACAAAGTAAATAACATATCATCAGAAAAATTCTACAACATAAATCTTATTAGCTAAACACATAAAGACAGGAAAAACACAAATACACAAGAGTACTCAAACACACAGCAGAATAACACAGGAGGAAAGGACAGGGTTTGTTTTCAGAGTAACATTTGGTACTGCAGTCCAACCCAAAACTTCATTCTGTAGATCTTTCCTCTTATTTCAACAATTGTTTCCATAAAAAAAAATCCTATCCAAGCATGCTTTCTGTATTCTGTTCACATCCTGTTTCAAAAATAGTTTTTCTCCACTGTACACTACTTTTTTGGCCAAACCATTTTCTTATAGCTTCTCAATGCATTTCTTCCAATTCATCATAGTTAGTTTCTTATATAGTCTACCCCAACCTAAGCTAACTTAAATCTACTGAGCTCAGATACATATACTAAGGGACGAGGCAATGCAGCAGTACAAAACAATGAACACAAACAGCAATGACAAAAAAATGGAAATTGGCAAAGCAAGCAGCAGTAAACTTATATCTAAACATGACAAACCCACAAGCAGAAACAATAGTACAATAAAGACAACAATGCAGATAAGGGAAATGTATATTCACATCTTAATGTCTACGTAATGAAATTGGTGCACCACAAAAACTTATTCTGCAAAAAATTACCAAGTACTTGAAAAGAAAATTATATGTGCAGTTACTGTTATTAGTCCCTTCTTATTGTTCTTTCCATTCCAAGAGCTCCTTTTTCGAAGAATCTGGATCATAAAATTATTATTGAATAGATCTGTTGACAGAAAGTGTTCACATTAGCAAATACATATAATTTTATTTTATAAAACCAATGTTGCAACACAGTTGGAAACCAGATAGCAAATGAAATAAGCAATTACTCAAAGCAAAGCATAAAAATATCATTCAATAGTCATGTGACATTTCATAAGCCAGTAGCTCTCAACTCTCGTAGAAAGACACTTGTCATAATCAGGTTTGCAGATGTAAGAATATTTTCCATCAATTCATAAGCATTTCAGTAAGTAGCACAAAGTACGATACGTTTCCAAGTAATGAGCGTGTCGTATTTGCGATGCTTTCTACAATCGAATGTCATTAGCGAGGTTAATGGTCTCTTTCTTTTCCACCTAATGGCTTTTTCTCCAGGTGACTCACACAGCTGGTCGCCCATAACGCATTACGTCAAGGTTACTTAGCTTTCTTACCGAAATATTTACGACACCAGTTTGCACTACAGTGACAGTCTCATATAAAAAGTTTCACAGGTCGAAAATTTGCGTTACAAATGTGTAGAAACAAAATCGTATAAATATAATAGTGTCCAAAAAATTTTCGTTGCCATTGTGATACATTTACGCATATACATACATTTCATAACTCTTAAAGTACGATTCTTGGTTTCCAACATCCCTTTTCTCAAATCAGAGTCCCTAACCACTACTCATTATTCCGTACCTTATTACACATATACATATTCGTCGACACTTCTTCAATATTTCATCATAATAAATACGTAGCATAATCAAATTCTTCATATAGCATCAGCTTATTGGTCATAAACATACCTCAACAGCATAATACACATGGTCATCGTAATAATAACATCATAACACCTCAGTCAAATCTCGATAACGTCGTGGCTTTCTGCAATAATTTCAAAACCTAAAAAATATTCTCTGCTCATTTCAATAGTGTCATCTACCTCAAACGTACTCTAAAAATCATGATCCCATACGAAATACATCATTCAAAGCTCTCATAGTGCCACAATGGTTCTGAAAAAATTTGAACAGTTCACAAAGTACAGACAAAATACAATTTCATAAGTGTGATATTATCCAACGGTGTAATTGCGTAAACATGTGTCACTGATGTGCTTGCCAAACACATGGTACACAAAGTAGGTGTGTACTCCCCTGAGGATTAATGTAATTATACCCTCAGGTGTTACAGTTTACAGCAATGGAATGAAGAGTATCACGGAAAACCGTTGTATCATTGTAATTCAAAAATCTTTAAAAATAAATGTTTTAAGTACAAAATTAATCACTCAAATACGTGTACTGTAGCGCTAAACTGCGCGTCCTGTTGTAAGATAATCTCTGTGGAAGTGTCGTAGTTATCGGCATCCAAAAGCTAAGTTCTGCAGAAGTCAATGTACTTACCTCATGATAAAGAAAAGTGAAATGCTTTACGTATAGATATTTTACTTATTACGCTTATTGCCGTGATGAAGAAAGTGCTGTGCTGTAACGTATTGTTGTGCTACGGAAAAGGCTGCCTCATTGTAGGTATACGACAAAAGTTACTACTAAAACATGTTTTCCTTTCCAGAAGAATTCAGAAAAACTGTGCAGATATAAAACAGAAACACCGCAAAAGCAACATTGTAAATTGTCACTCATTAGTAGCGTCGTGATAAAATCGAGTAGCTGTCACATAAACTAACCATTGTGTCATCTGGTATCTCACAGAAAGTACTTTAAATCCAGAATGTATTTTCAAGTAAACCAAAATGTTGCATTAAAATCTCATTAGCAGTACTAGTATATGTTCTAAGTATGTAAGCCTTATAGTCGTTACGCAATCGTGCAACTAACAAGCAAAAATATACACACACAATAACACTGTGTCGTCAGTTCACTATAACAATGCATTTGTAATACTTGTCTAAATAAGTTGCCCAGTTTCTTGACTGGATAGTTAACTTTAAATCATTGTTGCATGTTTCCAGAACGAGATTTTCACTCTGCAGCTGAGTGTGCGCTGATATGAAACTTCCTGGCAGATTAAAACTGTGTGCCCGACCGAGACTCGAACTCGGGACCTAGGGTTCGCAGGAGAGCTTCTGTAAAGTTTGGAAGGTAGGAGATGAAATACTGGCAGAAGTAGAGCTGTGAGTACCGGGCGTGAGTCGTGCTTCGGTAGCTCAGATGGTAGAGCACTTGCCCGCAAAGGCAAAGTTCCCGACTTCGAGTCTCGGTCAGGCACACAGTTTTAATCTGCCAGGAAGTTTCATTGTTGCATGTTAACAGTTTCTATGTGTGACAAAGCATACTAGTAACGTGAAGTGAAAAATTTTATAGCAAAGACTAAGTTAAAAAAAAACGATTATCTCTCAATAAACGGTTTTACATGTGAAATGTGGTGTAAACCTTTACTCTTCCTAGTACGCAGAGTTTCAACTTCAACGCAATTATCATGTGGTATACGTCGGTAAGGACTGCTAAAATTTTTCCCAAGGTTAGCGTCTATGTTATTTTTCTCTGAGCCAGCCGGTGCACGTGGCTGCCTGCAGTGCGAGTCACTGTCTGTCTCTTTGTTGGCCCGCATCGTTACGATGAGGAGACCTAACTTCTACAAGGTCACCTTGTCGAGAGGGCCCTGCCCTGTTAGAATCCCGCCAGTTCTGATGCAATTCAGGCCTGTCGTTACGATTATATCGTCTGTCGTCATGTCAGTAGATTCGATAGGTTCTTTCTTCTCGGTCACGTGGTGGAGAATTTCTCCCTGAATCGTAACTGCACACAGGACCGTTGCGTCTGAAGTCTCCCTTAATAATAATTATTTTGGTTCCCATATTGTCTGATTCTCTGATTGTCTCTGTGATAGTCATTACCGCAGAGAGGTGATCTTTCCCTGTAATTATTACTACTCTGCCAATGGTTGTCATACGGGTGGTGTCTGTTTTGGTCACGATTTCCGTTGTAAGAATAGCCTTGTCGTGTCCAGTTATTATTTCTTTCATCGCGGAATTGTGACAGATGTGACCTATAATTGTTGTGTTCCTGTTTCCGCGTCCCGCAAGTGTCAATGTCGATTTCCAATTCTTGAAACAGTCCCTGAAAAGCTTCAATGTCGTCTTTGCAAGTGCTGCCAAAATAATATGTCGTAAATGTTCAGGCAATTTGATTAAGCAAATGTGGATGAGTTCTGAGGAGCTGTAAGGGTTTGACAGATACTGATTCTTATGTAACATGTCTTCGAAATATTTGACAAGACTAGAAAATTCCGATTTTTCGAAATGTTTCATCATTATGGTGCTATGTTTTACTCGGTCTTGTGTGGCCTGAGACCAATATGTTGAGAGGAAGGCACGATAAAATTCTCCTTCACTGTGGCAATCGTGAATGGCCGGTCGCATACTCACAGCTGGTTCATTCTCTAAATAGCCACACATAAATTCTAATCTATGCTGTAATGACCAGTTGGGAGGAAACCAATGAGAGAATTGATGAAGCCACGCTTGTGGATGAATGTCGTTGTCAGAATTCTTAAATGTTTTGAATTTACGTGTAGTAATAAACAGCTTATAGTCAAAATCATCGTGTCGGCGAGTAGCATATCGGTCATTGTTACGTCGTGTCGGCGGTTCCATCTAAAAATTCGGTGCACCTTCCAATTTCTTTCATAATTTCCGAAATGCCCTGTGTTATTATTTTGCGGCTTTTCCGTATTTCCAAGTCCCTCTTCCCGTGTTGGAGCGCCAGTGTCCTCTGAATTATGTAATTTTTGTATTACTTGTGCCAACTGATCTTGTACTTCCCGGATTTCTCTTTTGTGTTGCGTATTAATTTGATTCTGATTTTGTTTGAATTTCTTAATTTGTTTATACAGTTCTGTGTCAGTGATGGCTACAGGTCTTGTGTCATTCAGATCATCATCTACCTTTGCAGATAAGTTAGTGAACTACCCGACAGTTCGGCTACTTTCTCCAATAGTGAACACATTTCCTCAGTGTGTTTTTCTGAACTAAGTTTCAGAGTGTTCATTTGTGTTGAAATCGTATCTACTGTGTCCTTTAAGTTTTCCTGAGTTTTTTCAAGTTGCGTAACCGAATCGATAGATGCCACTGAGGCAATTTTAGCTTGCAAGGTCTCATGATTTTCATGAACAATAATTTGCAGTTCTTTTATGGCTGCTTCGTGATTCTGTAACGTATTTTCATGCCGCGAAAAAATAGGTTTAAAGTGTCACAAATTTGTGTTTTTACGTCATTACAGACTTTTTGATATTTCGATTCGATTTTATGTAACTCAGTAGTTAAATCTTTACGTGTTGGTTCAAGCGTATGTTCCACTGAGTCTAACTTTTGAAGCTTTTGTTCAATTGCGTCTAACTGTTGCTGTGTTTGTCTCTGGTGTTGTTCCATTCTGTCTAACTTTTGAAGATTTTGTTCCATTGTGTCTAACTTTTGAATATTTTGTTCCATTGTGTGTAACTTTTGTACCTTTGTCCTATTTGTTGCATTAACTGTAATAACAGTGTACTGGTGTCTCAAACATGTTCCTCAGTGCTTTTCGGCAGTGAAGTTGCACCGGCAACATTCACATTTTGACAAGCAGAAAATGTGTCTTGACTTATTTTAGAAAACGGTGAGGACCCAAAACCTGAATCTGCAGTATTTGCAAGATTGTGTCCTGTCATTCCCGATTCCTGAGGCGGGCTGTTGCCGACCGATCGATCCATAATGCTTCCCTGTTCACTAATTGTTTCACTGTCTACACCATTGTTTGGCGCCCCCTCCATTTCCCTATGCACAATTACCAAATTACTATGTTGAGCATTAGTTAATTCATTACACGGTGGCGCCAACACACTGCTTTCGTATTCACTGTCATTTCTCAGTTTACTTTGGAGCCTAGTATTACGATTTTCACACGCCATTATTGTCACAATATTTCACACGATAACAAAGAAAAGCACAATTTGAAGAGCAAAAATAAGAAAACACATTAACATAGCACTGAAAATAATATCTAGTTAATCGGAAGCGCAGCTGCGAAATACTTGGTGCACATCTACATGTATGGCACAACTGTTTTACTGTACAACAATGTAAGACTGAAGCTACACAGAAGATTCTCTCTACAATTACGCGCTAGCAATAAACAAAAGCTACATTAATTACACAAACTACAAGAAAAATTCAGAAGATTTCAGTGAGGTATCCTCGGCTAAGGGTCGACATATGAATCGTCCCCTTTGAACAATTATACATGACTGTGCTTAAACTGACACACAATATTTTTAGCGCAATGCAATCTGACTTTCAATAATCCCTACAAAAGAATGGCCCTGACTAACATTAACCTATACCTTTCACAAATCACTTACCTCACAAAAATCTTCGTTACTCGAACTACTGCAATACAGCGAGCGCCACTACTGCCAGCTAAATAAAAGATTCAAACTACTGAAGGCACTAACTACTGGTAGACATAGTTAGCAAATGGAAGATTTTGATAGAGAACAAACACTGTATTTACCTTAATAGTCATAATATATATATAGCAGTTCATGACATCCATTCTTACAAATGTACTGTTTCTGATGGACACGCGTCCAGATCATCCACTCTCAAAAATCCGCCAGCTCACGTCCCCACATCCACCACTGCTGGCGGCTCACTTCCAACTGCGCAACGCTACGCGCTGTTAACAGCCAACAGCCCAACACTACAATAGCAGACAACAATTTAAATTAGCCACAGACTGCACACAGCATAGCCAGTGATTTTCATACAGAGCGCTACATGGCGTTACCAATAAGAAAACCTAAACAGCCTACTTACACAGTGCACATAAATGACCTTGTGGATAACATCGGAAGTTCCCTGAGGTTTTTTGCGGATGATGCTGTGGTACATCGAGAGGTTGTAACAATGGAAAATTGTACTGAAATGCAGGAGGATCTGCAACGAATGGACGCATGGTGCAGGGAATGACAATTGAATCTCAATGTAGACAAGTGTAATGTGCTGCGAATACATATAAAGAAAGATCCCTTACCATTTAGCTACAATATAGCAAGTCAGCAACTGGAAGCAGTTAATTCCATAAATTATCTGGAATGATCATATAAAGCTGATCGTCGGTAAAGCATATGCCAGCCTAAGATTCATTAGTAGAATCCTAAGGAAATGCAATCCGAAAACAAAGGAAGTAGGTTACAGTACGCTTGTTCACCCACTGCTTGAATACTGCTCACCAGTGTGCAATCCGTACCAGATAGCGTTGATAGAAGAGATAGAGAAGATATAATGGAGAACAGCGCGCTTCGTTACAGGATCATTTAGTAATCGTTAAAGCGTTACGGAGATGATAGATAAACTCCAGTGAAAGATCTGCAGTGGAGACGCTCAGTAGCTCGGTACGGGCTTTTGTTGAAGTTTCGAGAACATACCTTCACCGAGGAGTCAAGCAGTATATTGCTCCCTCCTACGTATATCTCGCGAAGAGTCCATGAGGATAAAATCAGAGAGATTAGAGCCCACACAGAGGCATACCGACAATCTTTCTTTCCACGAACAATACGAGACTGAAACAGAAGGGAGAACCGATAGGGGTACTCAAATTACCCTCCTCCACACACCGTCAGGTGGTTTACGGAGTATGGATGTAGATGTAGATGTAGATTACCACTAGTCTTATCCACTTCCACTTTCTCTTCATTTCTCTCCTCTTGGCGCTGTCTCCTGCACATTTATCCTATCACTCTTTTGTCATTGTCAACTGCGTTCCACTGTCGCTATGTGCCTCTCTTTCTCTCTCACACAGCCACTGTCTCCTTCGCTCGATCACTGTTCCTTATCTTCAAGTAATAACGAGTTTTCTGCCTCTGTGCCATTGCCAATGTCTTCTTCACTGACTCATCGTGATAAAACGCAAGTATGTTCGAGTGCCCAAATTTTTGAGAAAATTCTAGATGTGCTGAAGAAGGTAGAATTGGGCGACTGGTACTCCACTTTTCAGCCAGAGCCTTTTAATTATACAGGAACAAATCCCCATGTATTGTTCTCTGAAAGGAGTAGTTTTCTGCTCGTTGCTTTCTTTTCCGTGCTGCTGCGGGGAATGTAATTCCCATGAAAATAAATGTATCTGAAATTGAAGTAATGTAAGGCTAACTTTACATCTCACACCGCATTGTCCGTGCAAAAAAAAAAAAAAGGTTTTGCATGCGTTTCAGTATTGCAAGATAGGATTCCCAGATGAGACAAATATATTTCACCGGGCTACCTCAGTTTATAAACTACGTTTTTTCTCTCACAACAAATTTTACGTGCGAATATTACAAGCAACACTGAATAACTTTGAACCTCTGTGTCTCAGAAACGAAGCTATAAAGAAAATTTTCCAGATCGTTCGAGATCTGGGTCTGAGAAATATATTGTTAAAAATTATAGCTAACTGCTATGCATCATCATCTCGGAATACGCGGCTGGGTATTGGTACCCAAGAAACAAGTTTTTGGGGAGTTTACCGATAACGGATGAAGATTTTTGAAAACGGGGAGACAGCTCTTCTAGATAAACGCCTAGACTACATGCCGTAGAATTTAAGCAATTTGCTGCTGTTATTATTTAGATTTCGCTTCATAACGGATTTTTCTTGTTGAAGTGATTTCGGACCTTCGTATCTTGGAAACCGATAAAGATATCGAAAAAATTTTCAATGCTTCTCGAGATGGAGGTCTTATGAATACATTTGAGCCACTTTCTGTACAAAGCCTTATTGGAACCCCAGGCTGAGTTTTGGTCTGCTAGTGATGGCGAAAATATAGTAAACAGCCCTTCCTTGTGTGGTTTCCCGAGGAGCCATCCATGAACAAATGGAGCCTCCATGGGTCCCATCAACCCCACCGTAGACCACATCAAATGCAAAAAGAGCAAACCGATTTGCTCCATTTGTCTAACCATGAGGGAGTGTGTAGTATTCGTACTTTGACCCTGTACTGTAGAATAGTGACACTAAGACGATACTTTTGCTGGGTATACTCATGACCCATAACGTATTGGGTATCCAAAACACTGGGCTTCGCCTTTTTAACACCAGTAGAACTTGTGCTATGAGCTCCACGAAATACTTTTTTTATGCGTGCCGTTTTGTGACATATTAGGTACGCATGCTGTGGCAAAAAACATTGAAACGAAATGTAATTTAAAGCTACAAGACTTCATTGGCCCAACGTTCATCTGCCAGCATGGCACGGTCATATTAGGTACTCATGCTGTGGCAAAAAACATTGAAACGAAATGTAATTTAAAGCTACAAGACTTCATTGGCCCAACGATCATCTGCCAGCATAGCACGGTCGTTTTCTACCAACAAGTCTTCCATTTACAGGGTTCGCGCAGATTACAGCAAACCAACAAGTGTTCAGAGTCCTGCCTTGACCCTCATTGACCAAGTTCGTCATCACTGATACCCCATTTCTTCAATTTAGTCTTGTACCTTGTCAGACTGTTGACGGTCTTCCATGTCCCGTACTGGCAGCCTGACAGTAGCTCCTCTTTTGCTATCCGTAACCCTCTAGGAGAGATTGTTCTCCACAGCTCAGTTCGGCGATCTTCTGCTGAAGTTCGAAGTGGTGCTGTTGTAGGTAGGGAACTTTTTCAGGATGTCAGTGATGACTGATAAGCGTGAGTTCCAAACAGTGGGTGCTTTGGATCCTTTTCATGGTTCTTCCTTTAATTCTCAGCTACTACTCCTCTTGTTACATCTGGAGGTGCCACTCAGATGACTTAAAAGACCTTACTGACTGTGACTTGTTGGCTCCCGGTGACTACGCAGCCTCTCTCTTGAAAAGCCACATCAACCTGGTTATCGTATGAAAGGTTCTTCCAGACTTCATCATTCGGCTCACTCAAAGGCGAGTACGTCGAAAACTAGTATCTGATGTAAATTTAGAATTTGTAAATTTGTCTTAAGTACACTGCATTCCAGATTTTTGAACGACTGAGTACAGTGTTGTTCCTCGGAACACTTTGCAGACTGTTTTCTGTAGCCGCTCTTGTACCAGAAATTTAAAATAATTTTTGATTCAACAAAGAGCTAGTTCCGGTAAGTGTGGCCGATAGAAAACAGCTGTTATCTTGCATGGAGAGTTGCATCAAACCAGTCTCTAGACTGAAGATCACAACAACAACAACAACAACAGCAACTCAGAGATTTCTGATTAACGCGCGCCTTACGCTTTCCTGATTAGTCATGGTGGACTACACAATCATTCGAACGCCAGCTCTGCGGACGATTTTTCCTAACCTCTTAGAACATCGGCGTTTAACTCTTTATTGTCCATCTGCCCAAGAGGGGCAACTATCTACGAGCTATCCAGTTGTGGAAACGTGACGCGCTGGTACTTAAGTGAATGGAGAATAGTTTTAGTAACAATATGCGCCTTAAATATGGGAAAACATTTTGAAAAAAGCACAATTTGTTTTGGTCCGGCGCCTGGGAACAAGCATCTCGGAATCGTCGAAAGTGGTCCATTAAAGTACGATTTGGTGACCAAGTGTCATCACAAACTGTGAGTGTCGTAAGAATGTCCGCTCTGTAAAACTAGATGGGTGGAGATCAGTAGCACATCTGACGTAAGAGTACAATGGCGATGCAGGCAAAGGTGTTTCGGAAAACATCGTTCACGCACACTGCGAGGGTTTCCGCAGCGTACGACCCTAAGTGTTCCCATGTTGACCCAACGACGTTATCAATTATGATTGTAGTGCGCACGGGGTAATCGAAATTGGAACGTGGGCCAATGCAAACGAGTAACCTGGTCAGACGAAACTTGTTTTCTCGTTACACCAATTCGATGCTCGTGTTCGGATATACCACCATCCAAGAAAATGGCTGCACTAAGTGTGTTCTGCGACACGGATGTAGGCCACTGTGGACAGTATTATTCTATGAAGAAAATTCACTTAGAGGTGCGTGGGAGCTGAGTTACTCATTGAATGCACGTTGACAGCGGTGAACCACGTGAATATTATTGCACACCATGTGCATCTCATCATGCTTGCTGTCTTCCGCGTCGACAATAGAATCCACAAGCAAGAAAAATGTCTGTTGCACAAAGCCAGGATCTTGTTACAGTGGTTTGAGTTGCATGGTACCGAACTCATGCTGCTGACTTGGACATCAGATTCTTCTGAAGTGAACCGGATAGAACGTATCTGGAACGCTTGCGGGCGCCGGCTGCTCACTCAGTGATCAACGGCCCATAATGTACCGCATTAGCGTCACGAATGCGTAGAAACAGGGTGCTACATACCTCTGGAAACCTACCAAAGACCCGTTGAATCCATGTCATGCAGAGTCATTGCGATATCCTGTTCCAAAGTTGGAGCAACAGGCTATTAAGTAAGTGCTCATGATGCTTTACTGTATCAGTATACCTTTAAAGAGATCAAAAACGAAGTAATGTTACTCTTGACAAGTAGAGCTTCCTTCGACATGGCTTAAGAAATCGTCTTCCGTTGTGGCGATTGCTGCTTACTATCAGCATCATAGCCATAAACCCAACTTTGCTGCACCCTTCCTGCATGATGTTGCTTCCGATCGTTTCGATGCTGTCGGGGCAGTAAATTCGCAGCAGTTCTTCTTGTGATAACAAGTTTAACTGGTCTGTAGCGTTTACCTAAGTTTACCTAAGGTACTGTAGAGGTCTCATATGGTGTGACTACGATCTTTCACAATCAAATCCATCACTTTACGAACAGTTTCTGATGTGACGCCGGGACGGTCGTTACCATCATTAAAGTTCGCTCATTTTTGAAACTTCAGTTTGACGAAAGTTGTTGTTTAGAAAAGCTTGTTTCAACAATTGGTGCATTGTTCCTGCAGTTTTCACAAATTTGAAAGAAAACTTTATACGAGGGCAGTTCAATAAGTAATGCAACACATTTTTTTCTGAAACAGGGGTTGTTTTATTCAGCATTGAAATACACCAGGTTATTCCCCAATCTTTTAGCTACACAACACTATTTTTCAACGTAATCTCCATTCAATGCTATGGCCTTACGCCACCTTGAAATGAGGGCCTGTATGCCTGCACGGTACCATTCCACTGGTCGATGTCGGAGCCAACGTCGTACTGCACCAATAACTTCTTCATCATCCACGTAGTGCCTCCCACGGATTGCGTCCTTAATTGGGCCAAACATATGGAAATCCGACGGTGCGAGATCGGGGCTGTAGGGTGCATGAGGAAGAACAGTCCACTGAAGTTTTGTGAGCTCCTCTCGGGTGCGAAGTCTTGTGTGAGGTCTTGCGTTGTCATGATGAAGGAGAAGTTCGTTCAGATTTTTGTGCCTACGAACATGCTGAAGTCGTTTCTTCAATTTCTGAAGAGTAGCACAATACACTTCAGAGTTGATCGTTTGCCCATGGGGAAGGACATCGAACAGAATAACCCCTTCAGCGTCCCAGAAGACTGTAACCATGACTTTACCGGCTGAGGGTATGGCTTTAAACTTTTTCTTGGTAGGGGAGTGGGTGTGGCGCCACTCCATTGATTGCCGTTTTGTTTCAGGTTCGAAGTGATGAACTCATGTTTCATCGCCTGTAACAATCTTTGACAAGAAATTGTCACCCTCAGCCACATGACGAGCAAGCAATTCCGCACAGATGGTTCTCCTTTGCTCTTTATGGTGTTCGGTTAGACAACGAGGGACCCAGCGGGAACAAACCTTTGAATATCCCAACTGGTGAACAATTGTGACAGCACTACCAACAGAGATGTCAAGTTGAGCACTGAGTTGTTTGATGGTGATCCGTGGATCATCTCGAACGAGTGTGTTATCACGACCCGCCATTGCAGGAGTCACAGCTGTGCACGGCCGGCCCGCACGCGGGAGATCAGACAGTCTTGCTTGACCTTGCGGCGATGATGACGCACGCTTTGACCAACGACTCACCGTGTTTTTGTCCACTGCCAGATCACCGTAGACATTCTGCAAGCGCCTATGAATATCTGAGATGCCCTGGTTTTCCGCCAAAAGAAACTCGATCACTGCCCGTTGTTTGCAACACACATCCGTTACAGACGCCATTTTAACAGCTCCGTACAGCGCTGCCACCTGTCGGGAGTCAATGAAACTATACGAGACGAAGCGGGAATGTTTGAAAATATTCCACAAGAAATTTCCGGTTTTTTCAACCAAAACTGGCCGAGAAAAAAAATGTGTTGCATTACTTATTGAACTGCCCTCGTACAAATAAGCCGCAGTTTCAGGTCAACCATCGTCAAACTGCAGACTCACGGAAAGATGACAATTCAAATGCAATCACGAACAAGTCGGCAAATCACTCCCCTCAGCTGCCTGCCCTATTGATTCAAGAAGGATAGTATGTGGTACATCCGTGTGCACGCAGACATTTTCAGGAAAAACTGCACCTTCTAGATCTTTTTGACACCAACTCGTAATTGATTAACTTTAGAAAACACAAATTTACAATAAAACTGTGTCCAGCCATGACCATTCGCTCCATAGAGAAAATATTTTTCCGGGTAGGATTTGCAAAGTTTTGAATGTAGATGTTGAGTAGTCGTAAAATTGAATTTCGTGAGTTACCCGTGAATAACGCTTTGAGAAGTAAAGATACAATAAAGCTCAAAAGCTCACACTCAAGCCAGTAAGACCATCACCTTATGCAGTAAGTCACTGGAGAAACTCTTTTGTAAAACTACAAATAACGATTTACTACGTACGAGAATGCAACGGAGACGAAAGAATTGAGTCGTTAAAAACCATAAGGGTGTAACGCACACCGTATCAGTTTTGACAATGTGGCTGTTTTGCATACTTCGGTCATCTGTTGATCTTATGGTGAACGACTTTACCTATGCTGTAGCCATACAGGCGGCCGTAGTGGCCGTTCGGTTCTAGGCGCTACGTCTGGAACCGAGCTACCGCTACGGTCGCAGGTTCGAATCCTGCCTCGGGCATGGATGTGTGTGATGTCCTTAGGTTAGTTAGGTTTAATTAGTTCTAAGTTCTAGGCGACTGATGACCTCAGACGTTAAGTCGCATAGTGCTCAGAGCCATTTTAACCATTTGTAGACATACGTCGTATACACAAACATTTGCGGAAAGATGCCTCACAGATTTCCTTGATATTCACTTCCGTAAGAGCCCAAAGCACAAATTTTCATCGCTGTAGGAACGCTCACTGGCTACATAGACGCCCATTTCTTCATAAAATCTGGAAAAGCTCGTAAAGGAATGCTTCACCATAGCCTTATGTTCCATTGTTTCAGCATTCTAGTCTGCAAAATAGACACTGTGGATTTCACAACTTTTAAGAGTGTTACCCACCTCACTGTCGAAGCAGAAGTTATGTTAACAACATACATTTCAGAAGTTTTACAATGAGGAAGTTTAGAACACGTTGTCATGAACTGTTGTTTAAAGTAAAGCACTCTTTATCGGACATTATGGATGAAAACATTTTAGGACACCATTTTCTTCAAGTTGCATCGAGGGAGACCACAATTTGTAATTTCTCCATTGTTTGTAGCTGCCTCGCAAAATCCAGTGTCCCAATACGCAGATGGAAGTCAAATATCAATGTTAAAACACAATTGTTACCTAAAGTACTGGATCAAACTTCAAGCACATAGACAGTAGCACTATTAGAGTTAATGCCTAAAGTGGGAAGATAGCTTTAGGACCATGAAGTGTTGGAACAGGTGCTAATTGTGAGTGTGGTGGATCTAGTATTTTGTAGATTGACATTAATAAAGATAATCCTAAATATTAAATGAAATTGAGCCATGCTGCGGCTCGCGTTGGTGCTGCTTATAGGTTTCCGCCTTCTGTTGGAGGTCAGACGGTATCATTTAGTTGGCATGGTTGCGGCTGTTTGTCTTCTTCTCGTGTTGACTGGTGCCACTCGGTTTCGCAAGCGTTGCCTATACGGTATTGTGCAGCAGAGCCAGTTATCGATATGTGGTAACTGTTGCCCTATCTTTGGGTCGACGTCGTCGTTTTTCCGGGTCGTGTGAGTGGGCCAGTTCGGTTGGAGGCTCAGGAGGAGCCAGGTCCGCGCAGTGTGAGAACACGCCGGGACCGCTGGGGGCACGCATGGACTGCCGGATGGAAGGGCTGCGCTCACGAGGGTGCACGACCTCGTCGTAAACCGTATCCAACAAGCTTTAAGATGAGTGCATTTCAATCCAAGTAGAGAAACCTCCACCACTGTGATATCTCGCGATTCTCCAGTGACTTTGGTTTGTGTTGCTGCTCGTAGTGTAGCCGAGGTGAAGAGCAGCGAGTGGAGTGCTTGGGGAAGGCGGATGTGATTAGCTTCCCTCGATTTCTTATTACTATTTACTGCGTTCAACTTGTTACTATTTGTTAAGTACAAACAGTGGTAATTTTTCTTGCCTGGTGGCCGCTAACGCCCCAGTTACCTGCTCTGGGGGTTAGTGTATGTAACGGCAGTGTACGTTTCCTCGCCTTGCCGATGCTGTCCGGTAAGGCGTGTAGTTTTGACAGCTTTCTTGATTGTAGGCCGGTTGGTGATTCTTCTACTCTGGTGATAGTGATTCCTATCTCGTTCCAGGCGCTCTAAACACAGTATTCTGGGGACGTAGTGCAGAACGCTGGTTCCAGCTTTGACGTATTGTTCCATCGTTGCATTTAGTTTATAGGACGTTAGGTAGCTTCAGCAAGATTATCTTTAGTCATTCGTTAGACTGCCACCAGTTTGAGTTACCATCTTGTGTAGTGAATGCCACTCTTGGCTGCCTATCTCATCGTTCGCGAAAGTGTTTGCTGCCGGACCTTCTCATACATTGATTCCAGGAGCATTCTTCTGTGCCCCCTTTTGTAAGATATGTGTGTTCTAAAAGGAGATCTGATGGCCAGTAGCTCAGTGTAACGCTTCGTCAGCCCATGCCTTCTGCGGGTATAATCTGCCTCAGTACCTTTTAAGGAACTTATGTACTAGTCCTTGTGTTTTATTATTGTATTATTTACTACAATACCTTGCAAGGCATACATTAAAGGTTATATATGTATAGTTAGTAGTGCTGGTCACCTTCTGGAATACATCTAGCAGTGTAGAGTTAAAGGGATGTTAACATTTGTGTTACAAAGTTTACCATCATCTTATTTCACCTGTTTTGTGATCAATTGCTTGTTTTTTTAATTAACCTTTGCTATGGTATTTGCTGTTTTCAGCAGGTTTCTAATTTTTTGTATATTATTGCCGTTCCTAGCGTGTAAGGCCTTCAGCCGTGATTGTGGTCATTTGCCTTAGAATGCCAATTTGGTATTTGTATTTTAGCAGTAAGCCTGAAAACCTTATTTACTGCCATTCCTGGCGTCCGATGCCTTCTGCTGTGTTTGTGGCGACTTGCCTTTAATATTTCAGTACCCGTAATTAGTAAGTCGCAGCTAGTTTTAAACAATTCTTAATTTATTACCATTTCTGGCGTGTAAGGCATTCTGCCCAGATCACAGTGACTTGCTTTTAAACAATTATCTGCAGTATCTGTATTTAATGGTGATTTGCTATACTGTAACTCACTTAGAACTCTATTATTTGCACAGTTGTTTATTCCTTCATTAATAACGTGTGGTATTTTTATTTATTGTTTGGTCTGGAATTACTGGTTTAAAATAAATTGTATGTAACTGTAAAAGGCAGCCAGTAGTAATTGATCACGGCCCCGTCCACAACCGTTACCGAATCCTGCCTTCCCTTGACTACCCGGTCCCAAAATTTCCATCACATAAAGTAGGTACATATATTTTTAAAGGAAAATATGTCAAACCTATGACACCGGTGAGTTTCCTACAAATTTGATTTTTACAAATATTTTTCTAAAAACTTTGTATCTGTGATTTGACTCCTTCTCAGTGCCTCAGTTGTTCTGTGTAATTTTTGACTGTTCTCTTCTGGAGATGAGACATATGATATATGTTAATTTTCACGCCTCAGTTGTGGCATGTCTACAGTGTACAACATTTTTGACAGATACCTCACAGTGAGTTAAGATCTGTAAGCCTTTATAAGTAGAGTCAAGTTCAACCCGAAAAGTAATAGTCTTACGTTTACCGGTTTCTTTACCTACCGTACCATTGCGGAAACGCACACAGACTGTCTTTCAGTGTTCCTTTGTGTCGGTCGTGGTAGCACGTGGCAATTCACCAACGTAATACTTGCCTCTCAGAACATTACTTCTGTTGGAATTGTTCGAAATAGTGTGTGTCAACAGCGTATTCCAACATGGCTTCCGAAAGTTTTTTACAGTAACGCAAAAATTATGGCTGCACGAGAAAATTAAGGGACTGGAGTAGAAGTTACTAATACTTACAGAATACCTTCCTTTCAGTAGGTTAATGACGGAACAGAACAAAGATTTAGTAGAATTACTTGGCAGCGTATAGAAGATATAATTCTCCCTCGTCGGCTTATTTTAAGTTCATAAATGTCAAAGCAATCAACGCCGGCCCGGTCTTTAAATTTCCTTCTTCATCTCTTAACAAGACTGGTCCCATATGCCTCTATTTCCACGCCTTTGTGAATATACAAAGAGATTTCAATTTTCTCGCTTGTTAACTCGTTATCGGGCTTCCGCTTTGAGTTATAAAGGACTCGTAAGGAGCCGAAATGCAGTCGCCGTCGCCTTGTTGAGAGCGAACAAAGTGCTTCCACTCAGTTGTTGAATCTATTGTGTCCCGTTTCCCAAGAAGAGACTGCATTAAAAAATTCCACCTCCTTGTAAGGGTTTCCTAGCGAAAGCTAGCGGAACTATCATTACATATTAATCAAAATTGCTGCGTCCACGTAGTATAAATTATATATACACTGGTGTGCAAAGCGTAAGGAAGAAAGTAGCTTTCACTTGATATTTCCGTGCCAATGGAACTAAAAGAAATACGCGATAAGTAATGAGACGAACAAAAATAACAGTTTCATTCAAGGGCAATAATTACACTGAAGGCGTCGCCACTTATGATAGCTGCCTGGTGTTTACAAAGGCGGTACATGGTTCTCAATAGGGTGTGTGATCACCACAGACGATAAGACATGCTCTGCAACCTGCTTCCATGTTGTCCACGAAGTTGTAAGGGAATTCTTGTGTTAGGGCTTTTGTATTCTTCCTTCAGCGCCGAGACTGCTGGGTTGTTGTTGGTGCACATAGATGTGTTGCTGTACTGTATGTCCATCTTTTCAGAGATCTGAACTTGGGTGTCCGATACAGGATGTCAAATTAAACGCCTTTCAGAAGTCGAGTTTCGAAACGTATTTTATTTGGCCACCGCTTTCGACTACTTACTATGCCATCTTCAGGGCCCTGACCGACGTGTATGAGGATTCCACCACGGTTCTGGTCAAAACAGGGGCCAGCAATACTAGTATCAGCAGATTTCTGCTTGCTATAGCGATCACTTCAACCATCATCTGCGGACTGAACAAGCAGCACAGTCGGCAGATAATGGTTGAAGTGATAGCTATAGCAAGCAGAAATCTGATGATACTAGTATTGCTGGCCCCTGTTTTGACCAGAACCTTGGTGGACTTATAAGATGCTACTCCAGACGGGTGTAAAAATAAAATAATAAACAATAAACGCTAAAATGAAGATTTGGCCCCTTCGGACTACCCCCTGAAGCAGATGTTAGGATCTCGTAATAGACTTTAACATATAAATTACAACCTAAACATAAATGAATTATTAAGACAACTAATACTACCAAATGCTAAACGTTGTTCCTGCTTAAATATTTATTGTATATTAGAAAACCTTTATATTACAAAGTTTACATTTCCTAAGTAAAATTTGATAATCAATTTCGCAACTATTCCCCTTACTATGACTGCGCGATCTAATTTCAGTAACGCGAAATGACTGACATCATCTTCGTGCCAATTACTAGAAGACACTACTTTCAAAGATGATCTACGGTGGTGTGGAACCCCACTGGAAATAAACTAACGTGATCACAGCTGTTTAGCTTTTATAGCCCTAATAAGCTGAATCAATATGCGTTATCACCGTATGTACTGCGTCCGGTGTGTCGAAGTGATGGTTTTCCTACTCGTCTGCGACGATGGAAGAACTCCAGCCATAAATAAACTCTTCCAAACACTAGGCCGGCAGAAGGCGATCCTCTGACTAACACACTCTAATACTGTCTTCTCCTCTCTATGTTCTACAGACGAGAAACGCGAACTCCCAACCACTAGGACGGAGTTAACGTCTCAACGTAAGTATAGGCAGAGGAAGTGCTCTCAGTTACTGAACACTGCGTACTCAACGACGACTTCCAACCCTGATGTGAAGTCCAGAATCGTATAGGTTCTCAACAGTACAGTGCGCAACTTTTCTAACTATAAACTCTCCGGAGAGCAAAGACAGCAAGCCCATCTGTACCAACAAAGCTGATATCGAGCGACCGTCACACACGGGCGCTCACAACGGAAGACCCCGTCTCTTCACCGCTGGCTTCCCAGCAAGGCTCAGCTCCCCACCATCGAAATTCCGAAAACGAATCATATTCCCGAAACCACGGAATATTCTCCCTCTCTACAGATTCTCCCGAATGCCTACCAACCATATTATAGTCTTTTGTCATTCAGTGGGGAAAGTTTACGAGGAAAAACCTAAACACCTACAATGGTACGCTTCTGAGTAAAAATCCTTGCAGATAACCCAGGGTGTGTGGTTTCCGAGGTGCCGGTTCTTCGTTCCTCTGACCTGCGTCCAAAATTTGCAGAGATCGGAAGTATTACCTGGTTATCCTTCCGCCCTACTACAATAGCTGCCGCCCGTCACCCTATCGTGCTCCAGAGCTCAGGTGCCACGACGTCCGTCTAGCTACTTCCTGTATTTAAGCAGGACCAACACCTGTGCAGGCCTTCCACCCAGAGCTTGAGTTCTGCCTGCCGTTCCATCTCCACTGGAATTCCAACCTCTACTAGTATAGGCAATCATTCATTAGCCGTTTTTGTAATAAAGACACTCCGTCACCTTTCGTGCAATAAGAGTTAACAATTATTTACAAGGTGTACGTGACAATGTGAGTCTCCTTTAAATATTCATGTATACGATTTACAACCATACGTATCACATGATACGTAATTGTGTTTGTAGACCACGGCAAAGTATGTGGATGGGTGCTTGTAAGGTGCGAAATTATAGACACCTTACAGACTCTTCCTACACGTTGGTCGGGGACCTGAAGATGGCGTAGTAAATCGCCTAAGATGGTAACTAAATAAAAAAAATTTTGGAAATTAGAAGGCTGAAAGCTGTTTGATTTGAAATTCTGCTGCAGTACTTCTCTCCAGCACCGCCCGCATGTTCTCGGTCGGACTTAAGGTCGGGGGACTGGGCACACCAGTCCATTCGCAGAATATCCTCCGATTCTGCGCAGAATCTGTTACCTTATCAGCCCACGTAATTTTCAACATTCGTCTGTAGCACCACGTCTCATATGCTTCAGTTCTCTTCTATTCCGGTTTTCCCATAGTTCATGTTTCACTACCATACAATACTGCGCTCCAAACGTACATTCTCAGAAATTTCTTCCTCAAATTAAGGCCTTTGTTTGATACTAGTACACTTCCCTTGGCCAGGAATGCCATTTTTGCCATTGCTAGCCTGCTATTGATGCTCTCCCTCACAGGTTCTTTTGCTGCCTAGGGATCAGAATTCCCTAACTTCATCTACTTCGTGGGCATGAATCCTGATGTTAAGTTTCTCGCTGTTCTCATTTCTCCTACTTCCCATCACTTTCGTCTTTCTTCGATTTACTCTCAGTCCGTATTCTATACTCTTTAGACTGTCACCTTCATTCATCCGATCATGTAGTTCTTCATCACTTTCACTTAGAATAACAATGTCATCAGCGAATCGTATCATTGATATCCTTCCACCTTGAATTTTAATACCAGCTGATGAATGCTCTGTTATAAGATTTCCCTACATTACCGTAGCTATGTTACATCTCTTCGTAATCTCACCATGTTGTACTAAGCTCCGTGAATAGTCATTAAGTAACGTTAATTCGATATTTCTGCGCATTAGCACTCCGTGATTGTGGATAGAGTCTACTAGTGGATGTGTAAATTATGTAAGTGTAATTATTTCAATTCTATGCAGTCTCATTTTATTTATTATTTTAAAATGTGAAAAATTTCTATGACTAAAATAACAAAGCATTTAATTTCTACATGAATAACATTTAAAAAACTCAAATTTCAATTTATGAGTCAGGTAGATATTTTCTTAGTTTGAAACTGGTACTTTATTCCGAGCGAAACAAAACTTTTGATCTATTATAGCGACCAAGCTCGTGTTCCATATCAGAGTGAATTTATAAACAAAATCTGATCAAAATGAATAGTCATCATAATCAAGACTGTTATTAATGAGAGATTATGCCGCTTCGAGTAGATTCCAGCCAGACTGCACCTTCACCACTTATTAGCTTCAGATACTTTGGATTTCAGAATACAAGTGATACCAGCGATACAATAGTCGGGACTGGTAGTCTAGTGCCAATGGGCGTGGCTGGATAGCGACAGCTCACAGAATCGAATCCCTCTTGAACCATGAAATTTTCCAATCGGCCTTTAACCTAGTCCTCACTTCTCAGGAACGACGCAAGGTTCGGATTCCACGCTAAACTGTACATCAATAAGATTACCGGGCTAAGTTAGTACAAGGGAAGTTAATTAAGTGGTGTCCATTTGGAAAACATTCAGCCATCCATAGAACAACAGAGAATTATTACTGTTAGAAAAAATTAATCCATTGTACATTATTTTAGTCTGCATGTAAGTAATTCCTTTGTCCTAAATAATAGCAACATTCCTGAACCACTATTGGAACTGTATTTGAAAAGTTCACAACGATGCAAATAGTAAATACTGATCTCCATGTTTATTGACTCTAAACTAACAGCACATTAATTATAATCACGACTTGTTACACATGGCTGCTAATACAATGAGGTACAGAAAGTGTTGTGATATCTCCTAATATCGTGTGAGACTTCCTAGCGTGCGCCGTAGTGCCGCAATTCGAAGAGGCAGTGAACTCAACAAGTCGTTGGGGGTCCCCTGCAGAAATGTTGAAACGTGCTGCCTCGCTTGGATCCATATTTGCGAAAGTATTGCCAGAATAGGATTTTGTGCATGAATTGACCTCAATTACGTCCCTTAAATGTTCCATTGGTTTCATGTCGGCTGATCTGGTTGGCCAAATCATTCCCTCGAATTTCCCAGAATGTTCTTCAAACTAGTCGTGAACAGTTGTGGCCTGGTGACTTAATACGTTGTCATCCATAAAAAGTTCATCGTCGTTTGGGAACGTGACGCCGATGAATGGCTGTATGTGGGCTCCAAGTAGGCGAACATAACCGTCTCCAGTTAATGATCGGTTTAGTTGGACCAGAGGAACAGTCCATTCCATGTGAACGCAGCCCTCACCATTGTGGAGCCACCACCAACTTGCACAGTGGCTTGTTGACAACTTGAGTCCAGGATGTAGTGGGCTCTGAGCCATAGTCGAACCTACCAGCAGCTCTTACCAACTGAAATCGAGACTCAGGCCACGGTTTTCCAGTCTTCTGCGGTCCATCCAATATGGTCACGAGCCTAGGAGAAAGCACAACAGTGGTGCATACAGTAAAAGCACTCGCGTCATTCGTCTGCTGTCATAGACAATACACGCCTGTTTCTCCTTCTCTGTTCTAACGGATACGAACGTCCTATGTCCCACATTGATTTCTGTAGTTGTTTCGCATAGTGTTCCTTGTCTGTTGGAGCTGACAGCTCTATGTAAATGCCGCTGCTATCGGTCGTTCAGCGAAGGGCGTCGGCCACTGCGTTGCCCGTGGTGAGAAGTAATGCCTGAAACTTACGAGGTGCATTCAAGTTCTAAGGTCTCCGATTTTTTCTCCGGACTGGAAAGAGATAGAAACATGCGCATTGTTTTAAAATGAGGCCACTTTCATTGTCAATACGTCCCAGAGATGGCAGCACCGTACCGCAGATGGAATTTTACCGCCGGCGGCGAGAATGAGAACTGTTTTAAATACTTAAAATGGCGACGTTTTCCTTACTTGAACAGCGTGCAATCATTCGTTTTCTGAATTTGCGTGGTGTGAAACCAATTGAAATTCATCAACAGTTGAAGGAGACATGTGGTGATGGAGTTATGGATGTGTCGAAAGTGCGTTCGTGGGTGCGACAGTTTAATGAAGGCAGAACATCGTGTAACAACAAACAGAAACAACCTCGGGTTCGCACAGGCCAGTCTGACGACATGATCGAGAAAGTCGAGAGAATTGTTTTGGGGGATCGCCGAATGACTGTTGAACAGATCGCCTGCAGAGTTGGCATTTCTGTGGGTTCTGTGCACACAGTCCTGCATGACGACCTGAAAATGCGAAAAGTGTCATCCAGGTGGGTGCCACGAATGCTGACGGACGACCACACGGCTAACCGTGTGGCATGTTGCCAAGCAATGCTGACGCGCAACGACAGCACGAATGGGACTTTCTATCCGTCGGTTGGGACAAAGGATGAGACGTGGATGCCATTTTTCAACCCAGAAACAAAGCGCCAGTCAGATCAATGGAAGCACACAGATTCACCGCCACCAAAAAAATTTCGGGTAACCGCCAGTGCTGAAAAAATTATGGTGTCTATGTTCTGGCACAGCGAGGGCGTAATCCTTACCCACTGCGTTCCAAAGGACACTACGGTAACAGGTGCATCCTACGAAAATGTTTTGAAGAACAAATTCCTTCCTGCACTGCAACAAAAACGTCCGGGAAAGGCTGTGCGTGTGCTGTTTCACCAAGACAACGCACCCGCACATGGAGCTAACGTTAGGCAACAGTTTCTTCGCGATAACAACTTTGAAGTGATTTCTCATGCTCCCTACTCACCTGACCTGGCTCCTAGTGACTTTTGGCTTTTTCCAACAATGAAAGACACTCTCCGTGGCCGCACATTCACCAGCCGTGCTGCTATTGCCTCAGCGATTTTCCAGTGGTCAAAACAGACTCCTAAAGAAGCCTTCGTCGCTGCCATGGAATCATGGCGTCAGCGTTGTGGAAAATGGTCTGCAGGGCGATTACGTCGAGAAGTAACGCCAGTTTCATCGATTTCGGGTGAGTAGTTAATTAGAAAAAAAGTCGGAGGCCTTAGAACTTGAATGCACCTCGCAAAGACTGTTAATTGCTGTCGTGCGGCCGAAATCACGTTGGAAACCTTTTCACACGAATCGCTTGAGTACAACTCACAGCTTCGCGAATGCACTGTCCGTTTATCGGCCGTAATCACGTTGGAAACCTTTTCGCACGAATCGCCTGAGTACAACTCACAGCTTCGGGAATGCACTGTCCGTTTATCGGCCGTAATCACGTTGGAAACCTTTTCGCACGAATTGCCCGAGTACAACAAACAGCTTCGCGAATGCACTGTCCGTTTATCGGCCGTAATCACGTTGGAAACCTTTTCGCACGAATCGCCTGATTACAACTCACAGCTTCGCGGATGCACTGTCCGTTTATCGGCCGTAATCACGTTGGAAACCTTCTCGCACAAATCGCCTGAGTACAACTCACAGCTTCGCGAATGCACTGTCCGTTTATCGGCCGTAATCACGTTGGAAACCTTTTCGCACGAATCGCCTGAGTACAACTCACAGCTTCGCGAATGCATTGTCCATTTATCGGCCGTAATCACGTTGGAAACCTTTTCGCACGAATCGCCTGAGTACAACTCACAGCTTCGCGAATGCACTGTCGGTTTATACATTGTGTACCGGATACTTACGCCATTCATATACGTGCATATTGCCATCCCATGCTTTTTGTAATCTCAGTGTATCTAAAATTATGAATTGTATCAGGCCACTGCATTCCATGTAAATAGTTGGAATTGTTTTAATTATGAAATTTCTGTAGGTGCTGCAACAAGTTCTTGTATTTATGTGACTGTACAGTGTAACTGAAGCAGGTCTGCGGTGAGACGAATGCGTAAATGTGTTTCTGTCACTCAATTGGACTGAATTGTTTGGTTTGATGAAATGAAATTCGGTCTCCTGAACCGGCTCAAAATGGTTCAAATGGCTCTGAGCACTATGGGACTCAACTGCTGAGGTCATTAGTCCCTTGAACTTAGAACTAGTTAAACCTAACTAACCTAAGGACATCACAGACATCCATGCCCGAGGCAGGATTCGAACCTGCGACCGTAGCGGTCTCGCGGTTCCAGACTGCAGCGCCAAAACCGCGCGGCCACATCGGCCGGCGATGGGGTGTGTGGGCATTGGTTGACAGTACGATATGATTATGACGCAGTAGTGTGGAAAACGGCTCTCGACATTTCTATGTGTCGACAGTTATGTGAGATACTAAGATGGCCACCTTTACTTACTTGAATTGCAGTTCCAAGGCATATTTGTCAGAGGTTTCAGAGTTGTCTTATTACGTACTCTATATGCGGTTAAGAGCTGTTCCAGTGCATGTTCTGTTGAACCGATGAGAAGCATAGTCTGCTTACTAAACTATTTATATTAAATTCTCGTATTCATCACAGAAATCTGTTTATGCGAACTGCATTTCATCACATATGGCACAGCAGTGATTAATTCGTTTAAAGACAAAAGGTATTTTACAGAGACTCGATCTGAATTACTGAGCATTCTTCTGCTTAACTGGATTTCTCATTATGTACCTCAGACTTCATACCCTAAAATTCTGATTCGAATCTCCGTTCTAAATGCAGAATCCGAGCTCTACTGACAAAATTTCGGAGTTGGTTGGAGGATAATTGCTGAATATTTTGGTAAAAGTGATCCGTGACTTCTGCTGACTCATTAAAGAGTAATTGCTCTTCGTATCTTTGTATTACACTGAAAATATTTTCACAACATCGCAAATATCTAATCTATAAGCAGTACGTCTTTTATGGAAGCAAACTTGTTTCATTTACTCACGGTATTTTTGTTTACAACACCAATGCCCACTCTATTCTACAACCTCATGATTGCATTCAGTGTTGTTCGGTCATAAGAGGGGTTTGTTTTTCCGGGACAACAGTGATACACGGCAAATGGACGAGTCTAGTGATGAAGAAAGGGCCGACATACATTTCGTATATGGCTTCACAGAATGCAACGGAAGAGTGAAACAGCGACACTGTAGTGATATGTTCCCACGGCGACGGCAAGCACATCACAGTATTTCTGCATGTATATTAAAAGAACCAAGTCCTACCGGTTGGTTGGTTGGTTGGTTAAGGAGACCAGACAGCGTGGTCATCGGTCTCATCGTATTAGGGAAGGATGGGGAAGGAAGTCGGCCGTGCCCTTTCAGAGGAACCATCCCGGCATTTGCCTGGAGTGCTTTAGGGAAAGCACGGAAAACCCAAATCAGGATGGCCGGACGCGGGATTGAACCGTCGTCCTCCCGAATGCGAGTCCAGTGTCTAACCACTGCGCCACCTCGCTCGGTAAGTCCTACCGGGTTATGGTGCTACATGCAACAGGCTACATACATCACTGTTCTGACAGTATGTTTACAGAAAGGTAAGTAACTGGGATAACAAACAGAAAAAGTCATTACCACTCTGGAACGCGTCGTGGGACTCCACAGGTAACGTACACCAACATTCTCACAATATCACTAAACTATCTCCAGCGTTAGTCGGTAGAGTTTGAGATTGTCTTCTAACTATGATCATAAAATTCTCTTTATAATGCTCGAACACAAATAAAACTCGTTTAGCTAAGTCTTGTTCTTTTCAGTGCCACGGCTGTTTTCGTTTCACGTACACATACATCGCAGAAAAGGATCGGCAGCTGCAGAGCGGAATAAATATCCCACTTTGCTAATCTGGCTACCAATTGGAGCAATGCACCTTTATTTTTTCCGACCGGATTAAAAAAACGCGCCTCACTCTTGGAAAAGAGCACTTTTTCCTCCCCTGATTAGCAGAATGAAATGCTGAAAGCTTCTCCAAACAAAACTTATAATGGAGGCCCCGTTTGCCACCGGAGCCACTTTCAGAATGACTTAATCCATCACACAGAGCGGGCACCATTTTTAACGGAGGCCGGAACGGACCATTGGAGCCGTGTTTTTATTGATTGGACGCCCTGCAAGCGAACAAGAGGCATTTGTGAATATGACAGGCAATCCTTCCGAGCGGTGACACGCGCGTCGGACAACGGTCACGGGATTTAATGTCGGCCACACAAAACTAGCAAACAATAGGCGATAGGAAGACAGATAATCTCGCATACCGACGGCCATCTGGGTATACGCATCCCCACTGCGGCGCGTTGCGCGGTAGCATGTTAGGCTTCAAAACGCGATGATGAAAGAATGCGTTACAGTACGAAAGTGCAGCAGTGTGTTTGCTCTATACATGAAATTAAATTTTTCCTTGACAAACTTCCTCCTTCCGTCTCAGTTCCTTTAATGTTCGTATTCACTTACCATGACCACGTAACAACTACTATTTCTTCATTTTACCTTGTGTTTTCTGATTCTCTGGATCTCTTTCATTTCTTTTCCATGTAGCTTTCCCTGTTTCTTCTGCCCTTGTTCTTACCGATTTCTAAGTTGAAGATTGCCTGAATTCACATTTTTCCGTGTTCACTTATACTTATTCCATATGCCCGTTGCACGATTTATATCTAAATAGAGTGTAATGTGTTAGCTCGCAGGACATGTACACAAGATTTTTAGCGTGTTTTACTGCATGCTGGATTCTTTGAAGTACTGAACTTCATAAAAAAATGTAATCAGTGCAGTTAAAAATAAAATATAGACTTATTAACGAATTCGTCATAAATGTCTACTACACTACATTTATTACCAATGCTTAGTTGTACGTTAATCTCTAAAGTATATAGGGTTATGCCGGAGAAATGCTTTCAGATCAGATCTGAAATTTGCCTTACTATGTCTCAGATGTTTATGTTATTGGGAAAATGCTGGAAGATTTTGGGGCATCATACTGAACTCCTTCATGAACCAAAGACTGCTTTAATAATGAGTAATTGTTTTTTTCTACTGTTGCTGCTTTAGAAATTATTATTCTTCACAAGTTGCGATACCTTAACTATGGACAATTTTATATGCGAATATGTGCACACAGTGTCAAGATATGTTTAGAATGTCTAACTTCTTGAATACGACTGTTTGTAAGAACCATATAATGTCACTGCTTCCTTTTGTAAAACTGACACTCTCTTCCTAGGTAAAGAGTTACCCAATATGATATGCAAGATAACTAAAACGTTAATTTGTTTACGAATAGCAAAGGTTTGAGGAAAACTATAAAAAGCTTCATCAGTATGCTGGGGCAGAAAGTCTGAGTGATTCAACACGATTCAAGTAGCTCCATGTTGCATGTTAGCTGTTAGTGAAAATCTAAGTGTGGAGTAGAACTGAACACACCATGTACATCTAGAATTAATGAAGTGTCCGACTGCAGAAAATAGCATTTAGTTCTTTTCATCACTTTATATGAAAAGCCTTCGCTTTTTGTCTCTCTAAATGTGTTAACTGTAATAAGGCACCAGCAGCATTCATTCATTGTCAGGTAAACTTTTGTTCACAAATATAAGATGTAAGTGTGGACTCAAACGTTTAACTCTGCGGGAGTCCATTCGCCACATCTCTCCAGTCTGTAATATTTTCCTATTCCTGTTTGGTCTCGTTAGAGCTAAATAACGATAGACGAATGTACTACGGTGCTATATTTCTCGATACTCGACCACAAAATGTGTTTTGGGGTACAATCAGACACTGATTCCCTGTTCCCCATTCAGAGAAAAAAGTAGTTAATAACTTCCTTAGCTTAAATAATAAACGACTAACATTATGTGACTAATAAGCAATTTCAGTGTTTTCGGTAAGAGATCATAACGCAGTTTAGTCGATACTCTCTTTCATTCTCGAAAAAACACTAATGGAAGAAAAACTAGTTATAAGTGTAGGGGCATGGTGTTTATGATTGTCAAAGTTAACCGTGTATTCAGGAGCATAAAAAATATGTTTTTATTAATGTTAACGCTAACCATGTTTTATTTATACCTCTAAACTGACTTGTTTCACATTATTTCTATGTGATCTGTGGAACGTGTAACTAACTGACCCATATACGTGAGAAATACGTAAAAATGCATTAACGGTTTCATTGCACCTCAAGTTTTGTATTGTTGGTTTCAGTTACTTAACCATCTGGAGGTACAACGTCATATTCTATACACTTGTTGGTGTGGAAACGTCATAGTTAATGTGCGTTAGACAGCACAGTACTTGCTTCCGAAAAACTAATGTAAAATAATTTATTTGCTGAGGACTTCCTACTTATTTTAGAGACCAGTATAATGGGATTAATTCCATTCTTCAATCGGCACTTGACTTACACTGAATTAACTTTCCAGGAATGTTCGTCTTCTTTTCGGTGTTCTTGACAGCACTGCGCTGTTTACTTGTTACATCCAATTCAATCTGAATCATCTGAATCAATTTCACCCAAAATATTTGAGACGTATTTCTTAAAACCACATTCCGGGTATGTGGGACTATACTTTTCTTATGTTACAGTGATGTCCTTCCATTCATTGTACCAGTAACACATTCACTAACTTAATGTTTATCTAATCATCGTGGCTTGAAAATCCTGGTCATTGTATCCAGTTACGCCACCGCAAAGGACACAAACACAGAAGAGGTGATTAGTTTCTGTTCCGTGTTCATCTTACGAAAATATATCTAACGATTTTTTGTTGTGTAGATTTCTGCTGTTGCTAACTGACAATACTCTGTTTTCACAGCAAAATAACAGAAACAGAATACAGTCCACAAAATGCTAAAAAATAAACAACTGACGTGCCGACAGCAACGATAATACGATCCGTTTTTATACGTGAAGTATTCTCAACAGCGCATCGGCAGATTCAAAGGCTGTAATACGTTTCATGTCCACTAAGCAAATAATAATTTAATTGGAAACGTGTCATAAATAAATAACCAGCTCAGAATTTAATATCGCTGTTGCTAATTGGGAAACGATAAATGCTGAGAACAAGACATGATTGTTATTTTAGTACTGACCAAGCAATAAAGCATATACACCGTAAAAAATACGACTGAAACTTTTGCAACATTTTTGGTATGTAACTATGCAGAAAAGTACTATCGTTTCGTTAACACAAATCACAGGAATTCACAAATAAATTTTGCAGTTTAACACACTCACTGATGAACCCAAAACGATATCACCACCTGTTTAATTACATGTTGGACCCGATTACATACGCAGTACAACAGTGAACTGCATGGCATGAATGGGACAAGTCTTTGGTAGGTTTCTGGAATTGGAAGGCTACATATATCTACGCGCAGGTCACGCAATGCGCATAAGTACAGGCCGGTACATTGTCTGTGCTCAAATAGCACATGATAGACTTCAAGATGTCTTCCGTCTATCTCAGATCAGGCAAATTTGGTTGGCAGGGACAAATGTTACGTCACTATCACAGTCCTCAATCCACTATAGGATGATTCTGACATTGTGACACGGACTGTTATCCTGCTGGAAAATGTCGTCGTCGTGGAGGAAGATATCAAGCATGAAGAGATCCAGGTGGTCCGCAGTGTTGTTCACGTGCTCCGCAGCTGGTACGCCACCTTCAATTATTACCGTGGGACTCACTGGAGGCCAGGTTAATGTCCCATGAAGTGTACTAATGACCCCATTGGATTACATCCTGGTGTAGTGCATGTATCGAGTAGCCGTTCGCATGGATGACGATGCATCTGATCATGATCACCGACGTAGTGTAGCAAGAGATGTGACTGAGCTGGTCAAGCGACACCCTTCCAGTGACACAAGGTTTAAATGGTTCAAATGGCTCTGAGCACTATGGGACTTAACATCTTAGGTCATCAGTACGCTAGAACTTAGAACTACTTAAACCTAACCAACCTAAGGACATCGCAAACATCCATGCCCGAGGCAGGATTCGAACCTGCGACCGTAGCGGTCTCCCGGTCCCAGAATGTGGCGCCTAGAGCCACTCGGCCACACCGGCCGTCTTGACACAAGGTCCAGTGTAGATGATTCCGATAACAATTCAGTCGTAAATGAAGATGTCGGACGGTCAACACTGGAAAGTGTAAGCTGCGTAGACCCCATGTTCAACAATTTCCACTGGACGGCATGCTCCGAAACGCTTATTCCATTGCCATCATTGTGATCTATCATATCTTCCATAGATCTTCTTCTTGTATTGCACTTTACACAGCTGCAAGTGTCAGACCCCCACGTTCTGTGCTCTCGTCTGTCGCCTTGTCGTCTATTCATAATTTAACCGTCCTTCAACCACTTTCGATAGGAGACCGCAGCGGTAGCACACTAACAACCGGACTGATTCGCCGTTTCCGAGGTGCCCGTTCCCAGGCTCCACACTGTCCATGCCCCTCTCTCTCTTTTTGATTTTCTATCGTGTTGTTTTACTTTTTGAGTCATCAGTCGCCTGACTTGTTCGAGGTGGCCCGCCACGAATATCTCCCCTCCGCTAACCTCTTAATCTCGGAATAGCACCTGCACCCCATGTCCTCAATTATTTGTTTGATATTTTCCTATCTCTGCCTTCGCCTAATGTTTTTACCGTCTGCAGCTCTCTAGTTCGAAGGAGGTTTATCTCTGTTGTCTTAACATACGTCCCATCACGTGTTCCATTCTTCTTGGCATATTTTTCTATGTTCCTTTCTTTTCCGATTTTCCAGATGAACTTCTCATTCCTTAGCTTATCAGTCCACCCAATTTTCAAATTCTTCTGTGCCACAACTTCTGAACGCTTCGATTCTCTTCTGTACCGGTTTTCCCGCTGTCCATGAGTCACAACCACACTATACTGTGCTCCAAAAGTTCATTCTCAGAAATTTCTTCCTCCCTCGATAATTCACGCATCAAAAAAAATTTGCATCATCCCGGTTCCCAAAACTCCTGGAGATAGACATTGACTGTGGATATTGTATCACACACACACACACACACACACACACACACACACTGTTAAGAGATGTCACTAAACCCGCCCAAAGATCTAAACAACCATGCATGAGCAGCGCCTATTGAGGTTCGACTGAGTCCATATTGTTACTTTGTGCTGGGAAGGGCTCTCAACAAGTTAAGTGTCCAGGCGTCTCGGAGTGAACCAAAGCGATGTTGTTCGGACATGGAGGCGATACAGAGAGACAACGACTGTCGATGACAGGCCTCGCTCAGGCCGCCCAAGGGCTGCTACTGCAGTGGATGACCGCTGCCTACAGATTATGGCTCGGAGGAACCCTGACAGCAACGCCACCATGTTGAATAATGTTTTTCGTGCAGCCACAGGTCGTCGTGATACGACTCAAACTGTGCGCAGCAGGCTGCATGAAGCGCAACTTCACTCCCGACGTACAAGGCGAGGTTCATCTTTGCCGGCCGAAGTGGCCATGTGGTTAAAGGTGCTGCAGTCTGAAACCGCAAGACCGCTACGGTCGCAGGTTCGAATCCTGCCTCGGGCATGGATGTTTGTGATCTCCTTAGGCTCGTTAGGTTTAACTAGTTCTAAGTTCTAGGGGACTAATGACCTCAGCAGTTGAATCCCATAGTGCTCAGAGCCATTTGAACCATTTAGAGGTTCATCTTTGCAACCACGACACCATGTAGCGCGGTGCAGATGGTCCCAACAACATGCCGAATGGACCGTTCAGGATTGGGATCACGTTCTCTTCACCGATGCGTGTCGCATAGGCCTTCAACTAGACTGTTGTAAGAGACGTGTGTCTGAAGGCTGCCCGTTCATTCCGAACGCCTTAGACACACGGTGAACCGGTACAGAGAGGTGGAGGTTCCCTACTGTTTTTGGGTGGCATTATGTGGGGGCGACGTACGTCGCTGGTGGTCACTGAAGGCGCCGTAACGGCTGTACGATACATGAATGTCATCCTCCGATCGATAGTGCAACCATACCGGCAGCATATTGGCGAGGCAATCGTCTTCATGGACGACAATCCCCCCCATCGTGCACATATTGTCAATGACTTCCTTCAGGATAACGACATCGCTCGGCTAGAGTGGCCAGCATGTTCTCCAGACATGAACCCTATCGAACATGCCTGGGATGGATTGAAAAGGGCTGTTTATGGACGACGTGATCCACCAATCACTCTGAGGGGTCTACGCCGTATCGCCGTTGAGGAGTAGGACAATCTGGACCAACAGTGCCTTGATGAACTTGTGGATAGTATGCCAAGACGAATGCAGGCATGCATCAATGCCAGAGGACGTGGTACAGGGTATTAGAGGTAGCGGTGTATACAGTAATCTGGACCACCACCTCTGAAAGTATTATTGTATGGTGGTACAACATGCAGTGTATGGTTTTCATGAGCAATAGAAAGGGCGGAAATGAAGTTTATGTTGATCGCAATTCCAGTTTTCTATATCTGGAACTCTCGGAACCGATGTGATGCAAAACTTCTTTTGATGTGTATATTTGACACCAGTAGATTTCGCTGGGCCAGGAATGTCTTTTTTGCCTAGGTTAGACCAATTTTTATGTTCTCCTTGCTTCCCGCGACATGGGTGATTTTGCTGACATGGTAGACGAATTTATTTGTCTACTTCGTGATCATCAATTTTTATTTTAAATTTGTCGCTATTCTCACTGCTGGCGCTTCTCATTAATTCTTCTTTTCCCATTTTACACTAGACCCATATTCTGTACTCATTAGACTGTTCATTCCTCTCAACAAATCCTATAATTCTTTTTCACTTGCACTGAGGGTAGCAATGCCATCATCGAATCGTATCTTTGGTATCCTGTCACCACGAGTTTTAGTCGCTCTCCTGTAGTTTTCGTCATTGCTTCTTCGATGTACAGATTGAGCAATAGGGGCGAAAAGACTGCATCACCCTTTTTACAAGAAGCACTTCGTGTTTAGCAGTTGCATACCAATGGGGGGGAGTCAGTAACTGACCCCAACGAAGTTTTTAGGCTAAAACTCCTGTGGTGTTCAGTAGTTTATTTAATAAATACACGACATTTATCGTAGTTATAATTGCTACAATCGACAATAAGAACAGCTTTTGGTTTACACTCATTGTTGAGTTATAGCGATTGTTATAACTGAAGGTGTAGCAGGTCAACAATCACCACTCGCTGTCAACCGGCAAACAGTGTGGTGAGTGGAACGTAATATCTTTGTGGCATTTGACAGAATGTACAAGAAGATGAAATTGACAATATGACGAAGTTAGAAATTTGCTTGAGAGGTCAGACAATGAATTTGTGGTGAACTATCCGAAAGCTCAAGCAGTGAAACTGAAGATGTAGTCATGGAAATTCCAGATCAAGTAGTTTCAGACAGCAGCGTGTTGGATGAGAGTGAACAGGGTAAGTATTGATTTTTATTACTTTTTGCAGGTATTTTAGAGTGTATAAGGATGTGTGTCTCGGTAGAGTGCTTAGTTTGCTAGTGTTCGGTTCTGTTTTCATATTTTTATAGATATTCAACCAACAAGAAGACGACCCAGGCCGAAAGCAATAAATTGATCAACTTGACATGGTGGCCCCGTCAAGAATGATATGGAAGAGAAGCCCTTACGTAAATCAAAGGAGGAGGTATGTTGCTACCGTAATGGAAACCCCGAAAGGAACTAAGCCAACGATAAAACCTGATACACCAGGTAAGGCTTTTTTCATGTACTTCGATGATAACATCCTGGATAACATTTTGATGTGTACCAATCAAAAGCTTGAAAATCTTAGGGACTCGTCTGAAGATATTTTCGAAAGCACGCTCATGAGAAGAACCGTAACAGTGGCCCTGAAATAGTTAGAAGATTGATTGAAATGTCTAACCTGAAACTATCTGGAAGAAATGTTACCATGGACAGAAAGATCACTACCGTTCCACTCGCATCTGATCTTTTGAAAGAGAAAATATCTACAGTTGGTACTTTTCGAAGTGACAAACGCGATGTTCCTAGAGAACTCTATCCTGTTTCTCTAAAAAAAGCTACACAGAGAATAACCCGGTTTGCCTTTAGTGATGATGCCACTTTAGTCAGTTACGTGCCTAAGAAAGGAAAGGTTGTTACAGTATTGTCAACCAAACATCATGATATGAATGTGACGAAAGAGAAGCCAGACATCATCCTATTCTACAATTGTACAAAGTCAGGAGTGGATACATTCGATAAGTGTGTAAGGACGTACAGCTGGCGTCGAGCAACGCGTCGATCGCCATTGGCGGTGTTTTTCAACTTGATTGACATTGCAGCATACAGTTTATATGTTTTATATCAAGATACACTCAAGGAATGGAAAAAGAATTACCCGACAAAGAGTTCTGGAAGAAAGAAGTACCTGAAAGATCTTGCTCGTGAACTTTGTGACCTCAACATGAAAAGTTGCGCTCAAAATGCTGTAGGCCTACACTCAAAATACACTACAGCGTTATCAACTTTTGGGTATGAGAGTAATAAATCAAGGTGCTGTGAGCAGAGGAAACAAGATTACGGAGCTACGGCGGAAAGTAACACGTGCAGCTGGGCATAATCTGCCAAAGAAAGGATGCTGTTACTTATGCACCAGAAGCAAAGACCGTAAGTACATGAAGGCTTGCCCTTCTTGCAGGAAGTATATCTGCCCTGCACACACCAAGAAAGAAGTAGTAGTTCGTATTGTAAAGTGTTCTGAATGTGAATCTAAGTAATCCTTGTAATTGTGAAACTAATACAAATAAATGTAAAAAAAACTATTTATTTTTTACTAAAAATGTCCCAGTAGTAATAATCAACATTTAAATCTTCTGATCTGCTAAAATTATGGAAATACATAAGTAATGTGATTTATCTTAGATAGAGAATGTGTGATGGTTGGGGGGTCAGTCGCTGACTCCTCCCATTGGCGTTGGCCAGTGCAACTTACAGCATTGGTATGCAAATGTTAGTCATCCAGTCTCATTTTTCCATCTTGGATCTTGTATGTATTTAATATTTCGCTTCATTCTCTAAACCTTACTCCTCTCCCTCTCAGAACTGCTAACCCCTTGCGACATTCTACATTGCCGAATGCTTGTCCTAGATCGATAAATGCTTTGAGTGGCTCTTGATTTCCTTTCAGTCTTAAATCCATTATCGGTTGCAGCGTCAGAACTTTCTCTCTGGTACTTTACCTTTCCGATAGGTAATATTCCTTAGCAAGCACGAAAAATAAGAAGAGATACAAGCTCAGCATAGACAAGTAATACTGTCATATGAGTAGTGTGAACGAATATGTGACCGTATTATTTCCAAATTTAGTAATCTAGATCGAAATATTTAAGTATGGCGTAAATGAACAACATATAATGTTCCAACTCAGTGACGTATGTCTTACGTACACGATCCTGTCGCATCAGTGTGACCACTGCCTATGTTCGATGTCAACGCGCAATAGCCTCTTATAGACGGCATGTCGAATCACTAGCAGTGGAGGGTATATAAGACGTGTTGGGACGACGTCAGAAAGTCATTGTCGTAAAGGGGAAACAGGCCAATTTATCTGACGCCCAAAAGGGCAACATTGGCTTTCGGGCCAATGACGGAAACTTTGCCGAAGCGACAAAGTTTGTATGCTGTTTGTGTACCGCCGTGGTAATTTATGTCGTGCTTAGCAAATGATGCAGTCCAAAACCGGCGCCTAAGCAACTATGGTGCATTAAGGGCCATAGATGATAGGGGTTAACTACGGCTGCAGAGAAGTGTATGGGCGAACAGGCTTGCAAATTTTGAGCAGCTGGCCGCCCAGGTGAACCAAGGAGCTACCAACAGTGTCTCCTCAACGACCATTCAGCATACGTTGCTGCTTATTGGCCTCTCCACCAGACGCCTGGTTCATGCATCCATGCTGACTGCTGTTCTTGGGCTAGAGTTTGCACACCAGTACCGCAACTGGACGTACAGCTAAAGGCAAGGGACGGCCATATCTGGTGAATCACGTTTTGCGCTTCATCGGAGAAATAGGCCTTGGCGTGTACGGAGTGAAACGTCTCAAAGCAAACACCCGGCAACAATCGTCGGAGCCTTGTGGTCTGGGGAATGTTTTCGAGGCATTGTCTTAGTGATCTTGTAATTTTGAAAGGCACAGTGGATCACCGCCAGGGTGCCTCTCTCCTTGGGGACCATGTCCACCGTTACGTGCAGTTCGTTTTTCCTCCGCACGATGGATTTACCAACAGGATGACATAGAGTATCAAACAAATCATAGTGTACATACGTGGTTCGAAGAGCACCAGGATGACTGTGACGTACTTCCCTGCCCACCAGACTCCTCGGATTTAAATGCAATCGAGAATCTGTGGATCCATCTCGATCGCGCTGTTCGCGCGGGTGTTCCTCAGTTGAGAATCCTAGCTCAGATGGTTACGGTAATGGAGTCGGCATGGCTTCACAGTTGTGTCGGTCCCTTCCAGAAGCTCAATGACTCTTGCAAGAAGATGAGACGCCTACAGCCGTTCTTGTGGTCTTATTTATTATGTAGCTAGAAGCTCCGGCGCTTCAATGCGCCATCTTCATGCATTAGTTGATGCTACAGCGGTTATCACTATCCCTATATACACTGCATCAGTGGCCAATATAACTGATTTTTGCAGACTATCTGTAATTGTGAGCCGGCCACTGTGGCCGAGCGGTTCTAGGCGCTTCAGTTCGGAACCGCGCGACTGCTACGGTCACAGGTTCGAATCCTGCCTCAGGCATGGATGTGTGTGGTGTCCTTAGGTTAGTTAGGTTTAAGTAGTTCTAAGTTCTAGGGGCTGATGACCTCAGATGTTAAGTCTCATAGTGCTCAAAGCCATTTGAACCATTTGTAATTGTGATATCAGCTCTCCAACCATCAACTACCAACTGACTCAGTTTATGAAGTGCTATTTGGGTGTTCACTAGCGGGTTATCATTTCTTAAAACTCCGGTCCTGGTATCCTGGAGTGTGTTACTAAAGGGTGAAATATTTTAATTATGTGGGTAGAAGGAGTTTTACAATCATACATGTGAAGACTTGAGTAAATCCTAATGTGATCTGTTTTGCATTACATCAGAGTACCCTCGGAAATAAGCGTAGTATTACGAGTGGCTACGAACGACCCTAAACTCTGGCTGATTGTAAGCGGTGAAGAAACATTCTGTCAAGGGAATGAAACAAGTCATTCATTGTTAAGTGTCTTATGTGGCAGACAACTATTCAAGGTTCGACATCTTCTGTCATTATAATAATTTAAATAATAAAGGTTCAACAGTCATTCTGCACTTTATTAAACCGGCTCTCGCTCCTACTACCGACCCGTGGTACAATACCGATCACTTAACTCTACATGCGTCTCATTAATACTCGTAGCCAACATTTTGGCTCAAATTGCGCTTGGATTATCTTCACAACTGTAGCACAACTAGTTATAGAGCGACTTGGAGCTTTTTTCCCATGCTCAGTCATTAAGCGTTAATTATACATTGAGAAGTATATTATAAACCAGTTATTGATATTGAGGATTGATAGTACCACCCACAGCTATGTGTCTTTATACTTTCTTTATGCACTGCCTACTTCGGTGCTACACTGCACTATCATCAGGCCTTCAGTACGCGCTATCTGGATCGCCTCCAGTCATCCATCCTGACATTATTGTAATAAGATTAAACGGCTCGCTAAGATCATCATAAATGGATAGACCTGCAGACCCCAGTTTAATTGGATCTCTTGTAATGGCTGGATGGATAGCTGGTGAAGATCCAATTATTACCTGCTGAGGGCCTGATGACGGTGCAGCATCACGCCGAAACCTGTCGCACTGAATAAAAAATTTTGAGAATACGTTGGTGAATGTGGTAAGATCCTTCCTTACGCACTGACCAGCCGTTGTTCCGTCTCCCGTAGCAGACGGATATCATCATCATAAACTTTCCGTATTCACTCTTGTCCTGTCCTCATCTCTTTCTTCAACACAACCCTCCACACCTTTCAGCCATCAATGCCTTCATTTCATCCTCCTGATCGTTTCCTTTGCGCCTCCATTTCATGTACCTCCTTGGGAATCCTCTTGTTTTCCATTCTCTTTAAGATACCATACCTTCTTAAAGTTGAAGATTTTATTCTGCTCTGCAAGGAGCCCTCTATGATTGTTTCCCTTATAATTTCATTCCTCGACCTATCTCTGCGTATCACTCCTATTCTACTTCTGAAGAGCCTTATTTTAAGTGCCTGTAACGTGCTAACATCTCTTCTTTTCTTTATCCATGTTTCAGAAGCATAGTTCAGTGTTGGGATTTGGTAACTTCTATGTATTATTATTACCTTGCTTTTACAAGTGGCGTTTAAAAAGTCCTTGCAATGTCCGAGAAGTGGCACCACCGGCGCGTATCGAGGTCATATTTAATTAGTAACACCTTTGGAAAGAACACACACCAAGTTTCAGCCATATTGGTCTACTTCTTTGTGTTTGGCATTCGTGTGCATGAAGGAAGTCAAGTGATTGTCAAAAAATGGACTAAAAAGAACTTTGTGTGCTGATTAAACATTACTTTATGAAAGGCAAAACGCCTCAGGAAACTAAAGAGAAGATTGATAAATATTACGGTGACTTTTCACCTTCGATTAGAACAGTTTATAAGTGGTTTCAAAATTTTCGGAGTGCCCATATGGGCACAAATGATCCTGAACGTTCTGGACGCCCTGTGGAGGTTACGACTCCAGAAATCATTGATAAAATTCATGATATGGTGCTGGATGACAGAAGAGTTAAGGTACGTGAGATTGCTAACACCGGGGGAATCTCGAATGAACGGGTACATAATATTTTGCATCCACATTTGGACATGAGAAAGCTATCCGCAGGGTGGGTTCCACGATTGCTCACGCTTGACACCGTGTGAAGTGTTGCAAGGATGGTTTGCAGCTGTTCAGGAAGAATCCGCAGGACTTTAAGCTTCGTTTCGTCACTGTGGATGAAACATGGATACATTACTATACACCTGAGACCAAACAGCAGTCTTACCAGTGGGTTACCAAGGAAGAATATGCCCAAAACTAGGTGAAGACCATTCCTTCGGCCAGAAACGTTATGACGACTGTCTTTTGGAATTCGCAAGGGATAATCCTCATCGACAATCTGGAAAATGGTAAAACTAGTACAGGTGCATATTATTCATCGTAACTGGACCGTTTGGAAACTGAGCTGCAAGAAAAACGCCGGCAATTCGACCGCAAAAAGTCCTTTTCCATCACGGCAATGCACCAGCACACACCTCAGCAGTTGTAGTTGCAAAATGATTGAAAACAGGATTCCAACTCGTTTCACATCCCCCCTCCCCCCCTATTCACCAGACTTGGCTCCCTCGGACTAGTATTTGTTGCTCAATTTGAAGAAATGGCTGGCGGGACAAAGATTTTATTCAAACGAGGAGGTGATTGCAGGAAGTAATAGCTATTTTGATGCCTTGGACAATTCCTATTATTCGGAGGGGATCAACAAATTAGAACAGCGTTGGACGAAGTGTATAAATCTGAAACGAGACTATGTCGAAAAATAAAAAAGGTTTACCCCAGAGACGTAAGTAGCTTTTACTTTTGCACGGAATTTTCAAACGCCCCTCGTATGTAGGACGCTTTTGTTCTAAATCAGGCTCCTCGCAATTCACAGGAATGCTTCTGCCTGTCACGCTCAATGATTCATTTCTCACTTTCCTCTGCCACATTTTCCAAGTACGAGGGGCACTCAGTAAGCAATGCAACAATTCTTTTTTTTTCTAAAAGTAGACTGGTTTCTTTGAGGATTCCAGTACACCATTTTATTCTCCACTCTTTTGGTTAAAAGGTCCTATTTTTCAACATAATCTCTGTCCAATGCGACGGTCTTACGCCACCTGAGGGCCTGTATATCCGCAGGGCATCATTCTGCTGGTCGACGTCGGCTCCAACTTCTTGGTGCATCAGTAACCCACCCATCACCCACGTACTGCTTTCGCACAGATGATCCATCGTTGCTCTTTATGATCTTGTGTTGGGTTGCGACGAACTTAGCAGGCACACATTTTGAGTGCCGTAACTGGTGGACAGGTGTGTCAGCACTACCAACAGAGACGTCCAGTTGTGCAACGAGGAGCTAGATTGTGATCCGTCAGTCACCTCGAATGAGAGTGCCCGCACGTTCCAGCATTGCAGGTGCCACAGCCGTGTGCCGCCGGTCAAATCGTCGGAGATCAAAATGGGTCAAATGGCTCTGAGCACTATGCGACTTAGCTTCTGAGGTCATCAGTCGCCTAGAACTTAAAACTACTTAGACCTAACTAACCTAAGGACATCACACACATCCATGCCAGAGGCAGGTTTCGAGCCTGCGACCGTAGCGGCCGCTCGGCTCCAGACTGTATCGCCTAGAACTGCACGGCCACTCTGGCCGGCTCGTCGGAGATCAGACAGGTTTACACGACCTTCGTGCTATGTTGACAGACGACCTACCGAACAATTCACCGTTCTTCTGTTCACTTAATAGACATTCTGCAATCGTCTATAAATATCTAGGCGGATGCTACGGTTTCCCATCAAAATAAACCCAATGTCAGCTCTCTGCTTGGAACGCACGTCCGTTACAAACGTTTCTGTGATAGTTACGTATAGCGCCGCCACCTACAAAAACTTCATGAAACTACAGGGGCTGAAGTAGGAATATTGCACTTTGCCTCCCAAGAAATTCTTTATCTTTTTTGAGCCGAAACAGACCATGGAAAAACATCCTTCGTGCTTAACATTTTCTACCTTCTACATCTACATCTACAATTATACTCCGCAAGCCACCCAACGGTGGCTGGCGGAGGGCACTTTACGTACCACTGCATTACCTCCCTTTCCTGTTCCAGTCGCGTATGGTTCGCAGGAATAACGACTGCCGGAAAGCCTTCGTGAGCCCTCGAATCTCTCTAATTTTACATTCGTGATCTCCTCGGGAGGTATAAGTAGGGGGAAGCAATATATTCGATACCTCATCCAGAAACGCACCCTCTCGAAACCTGGACAGCAAGCTACACCGCGATGCAGAGCGCCTCTCTTGCAGAGTCTGCCACTTGAGTTCGCTAAACTTCTCCGTAACGTTATCACCCTTACCAAATAACCCTGTGACCAAACGCGCTGCTCTTCACTGGATCTTCTCTATCTCCTCCGTCAACCCGACCTCGTACGGATCCCACACTGACGAGCAGTACTCAAGTATAGGTCGAACGAGTGTTTTGTAAGCCACCTCCCTTGTTGATGGACTACATTTTCTACGGACTCCCCCAACGAATCTCAACCTGGCACCCGTCTTACCAACAATTAATTTTATATGATCATTCCACTTGAAATCGTCCCATACGCATACTCCCAGATATTTTACAGAAGTAACTGCTGCCAGTGTTTATTCCGCTATCATATAATCATACAATAAAGGATCCTTCTTTCTATGTATTCGCAATACATTACATTTGTCTATGTTAAGGGTCAGTTGCCACTCCCTGCACCAAGTGCCTATCCACTGCAGATCTTCCTGCATTTCGCTGCAATTTTCTGATGCTGCAACTTCTCTGTATACTACAGCATCATCCGCGCAAAGCTACATGGAACTTCCGACACTATCTACTAGGTTATTTATATACATTGTGAAAATCAATGGTCCCATAACACTCCCCTGTGGCAAGCCACAGGCTACGTTAACGTCTATAGACGTCTCTTCATTGAGAACAACGTGCTGTGTTCTGTTTGCTAAAAACTCTTCAATCCAGCCACACAGCTGGTCTGATATTCCGTAGGCTCTTACTTTATCAGGTGACAGTGCGGAACTGTATCGAACGCCTTCCGGAAGTCAAGGGGAAATGGTATCTACCTGGGATCATGTAGCTAGTATTTTCTGGGTCTTATGAACAAATAAAGCGAGTTAGGTCTCACACGATCGCTGTTTCCGGAATCCATGTTGATTCCTACAGAGTAGATTCTGGGTTTCCAGATATGACATGATACGTGAGCAAAAAACATGTTCTAAAATTCTACAACAGATCGACGTCAGAGATATAGGTCTATAGTTTTGCGCATCTGCTCTACGACCCTTCCTGAAGACTGGGACTACCTGTCCTCTTTTCCAATCATTTGGAACCTTCCGTTCCTCTAGTGACTTGCGGTACACGGCTGTTAGAAGGGGGACAAGTTCTTTCGCGTACTCTGTATAGAATCGAATTGGTATCCCGTCCGGACTTTCCTCTGTTGAGTGATTTCAGTTACTTTTCTATTCCTTGGACACTTATTTCGATGTCAGCCATTTTTTCGATTGTGCGAGGATTTAGAGAAGGAACTGCAGTGCGGTCTTCCTCTGTAAAACAGTTTTGGAAAAAGGTGTTTAGTATTTCAGCTTTACGCGTGTCATCCTCTGTTTCACTGCCATCATCATCCCGGAGTGTCTGAATAGGCTGTTTCGAGCCACTTACTGATTTAACGTAAGACCAGAACTTCCTAGGATTTTCTGTCAAGTCGGTACATAGAGTTTTACTTTAGAATTCACTGAACGCTTCACGCATAGCCCTCCTTACGCTAACTTTCACATCGTTTAGCATCTGTTTGTCTGAGAGGTTTTGGTTGCTTTTAAACTTGAAATGAAGCTCTCTTTGCTTTCGCAATAGTTTCCTAACTTTGTTGTTGATCCACGGTAGGTTTTTCCCGTCCCTCACAGTGTTACTTGAGATGTATCTGTCTAAAACGAATTATACGATTGCCTTGAACTTTTTCCATAAACACTCAACTTTGTCAGTGTCGGAACAGAAATTTTCGTTTTGGTCTGTTAGGTAGTCTGAAATCTGCCTTCTATTACTCTTGCTAAACAGATAAACCTTCCTCCCTTTTTTTAAAATTTCTTTTTACTTCCATATTCAGGGACGCTGCAACGGCCTTATGATCACTGATTCCCTGTTTTGCGCTTACAGAGTCGAAAAGTTCGTGTCTGTTTGTTATCAGTAGGGCCAAGACGTTATCTCCACGAGTCGGTTCTCTGTTTAATTGCTCGAGGTAATTCGCCTTCCAATTTGGTGAAGAAATGAAAGGAATTGACTGGATACATGAACAGTAAGTACTAGAAGCAATAAAAAGCTTTCCGTTATAATGAGAGCTGCAGAGTATGGCAGACGTCACCGGCTGTTTTCACTCTAGGTGGGACGGAGCTCTGTGCAGGCGGACGCCGCCTGCTGAGACGCTTTGGCGTCGCGACGTCTGCCAGCCCTAATGTGATTGCTCGCCGGCGCGCCGCCCCCAGCGGTCTCCGTCGCTAAGATTTGCCTCCAGCCGACCACAGCCGCCCCCCTGGCGTCTGTTTCCAGCCTGAGCGATGAGCCCGATGTTCTCTTTGCCGTGGGTACTGGGGTTGCCGGGGGTGGGACAGGCCAGTAAGGCAAGAAGGGGGGGGGGCGTCCAACGCCGCCGGGGTTGGGGAGAGAGATGGGGCATTGAGCTCGGCAAAACCCTTAACGAGATTGTGCGGGCCAAATTCTTCTACTAGATAACTCACCGGTGGCAGAATATATCTTGCAGTGTGGAAGAAGAAATACAAGCTGCCCAGTGAAATCTGCTGATGAAGAAATAACAAAAAAGAAGGTACTTGACTTACTATGCTGATGCATTCCCGTATACCTCTTCCAGAAGATTGAAATTAATCCGTGGCTTCGAATTGCAGCTATACTACAAGGTTAGTTTTTCATTTGTTCTTCCTTTTGTTAGCTGATTTCTTCTATGCTTTTTGCCTTTATCAGATATGAATACCCTCGTAATTTTTTGATTCCAAATAGCACCGATGTCTAGTGTTGAATATAAGTTTTTATCCAGAATGAGAATTTCACTCTGCAACGGAGTGTGCGCTGATATGAAACTTCCTGGCAGATTAAAACTGTGTGCCCGACCGAGACTCGAACTCGGAACCTTTGTCTTTCGCGGGCAAGTGCTCTTCCATCTGAGCTTCCGAGTCTCCAACATTCCAAACTTTACAGAAGCTCTCCTGCAAACCTTGCAGAACCAGCTTCGGTAGCCGAGTTCGAGTCTCGGTCGGGCACACAGTTTTAATCTGCCAGGAAGTTTTATATCAGCGCACACTCCGCTGCAGAGTGAAAATCTCATTCTGGAAACATTCCCCAGGCCGTGGCTAAGCCATGTCTCCGAAATATCCTTTCTTTCAGGAGTGCTGGTTCTGCAAGGTTCGCAGGAGAGCCTCTGTAAAGTTTGGAAGGTAGGAGACGGATACTGCCCGAAGTAAAGCTGTGAGTACCGTGCGTGAGTCGTGCTTCGGTAGCTCAGATGGTAGAGCACTTGCCCGCGAAAGGCAAAGTTCCCGAGTTTGATTCTCGGTCGGGCACACAGTTTTAATCTGCCAGTAACTTTCATATCAGCGCACACCCCCGCTGCAGAGTGAAAATCTCATTCTGGAAACATTCCCCAGGCTGTGGCTAAGCCATGTCTCCGCAGTATCCTTTCTTTCAGGAGTGCTGGTTCTGCAAGGTTCGCAGGAGAGCTTCTGTAAAGTTTGGAAGGTAGGAGACGGATACTGGCAGAAGTAAAGCTGTGAGTACCGGCCCTGAGTCGTGCTTCGGTAGCTCAGATGGTAGAGCACTTGCCCACGAAAGGCCAAGGTCCCGAGTTCGAGTCTCGGTCGGGCACACAGTTTTAATCTGCCAGGAAGTTTGATAAGTTTTTATGTTTACTGGCCAGCTAGTCGATTTCATTGAAGTTAGCCTCCATTAAGATATTTTATTTTCAGTTTGTTTATCACTGTTTCTCCATTTCAAAACTATCACTTTCGGGCAGTGTTGGGCATCTTCAGATAGTTGCTTGTGGTTAAGTAAAATACAGTCCGGCAGTGCATAAACAAGTGTATAATATAGAAATAAAGTATCGAGAACTGGTAAGGTATAGGATTGGTGAGCAGGGCACATAGGCTGCTGGAGTGGAATGATGACCCCATTTGAGGACACAAAAATTTACTTTCACCAAGTTAATTAAAACTGAGCACTGGTAACAATACAATGGTTAATTAGCATATGCGAATTGCGGTGGCCTACACCGAATATTCAATTGTACAAAGGCAATGAGAATAACTAAAACAATTTTAAAAGAAAAACAGCCCTTTGGCGCCATATTTAAAATAAATAAAAAAATTACATTACACAAATATAACTTTAACATAAGTGCAGATCTGAGCTCTCTAGCTGTGAAATTAATTCAATTATCAGGCCTGGTGAATATGAAAAAAAAACAACTTTTAAAAGCTATTAGGTTTCAGAAATAGTCAAATAGGAAGATCTCATAAATACGTGAATTAACTATTGTGGAAAACCTTCGGCAATATGATTTTATGATAGCCTGAAAGTTCTCTACAGCAATCAGCACATTCTCGACGCTTGGCGTTGACATCGGCCGCGCGTCTGAATTCCGTGCTCAGAGCTCAAGTGACATCAACAGGTAGGAGGGCCTGCACACACCATTGACGGCTTCTAGAACACACAAACCCAGTGTTAATACACAGTTCACTAAAATACCAAAACCATCAGCCAAACACTGGGTAGCCCCAAATACAGAAAGAGATGTTAAACGTTATAGTGCAACAACCGCAGTTACTGTGAAAGTAATAGTTAGTTAAACAATCTCCAATGACGTGAAAGTTCACTTGATAAATTAATAAACCAAAACTAGTTCAAGGTGATAATGACCAGACAATCCGCACGCAACTTTAATTACCAAAGCACCATTTTACAGTGCTAAATTGTTACTACTGGGCGCGCGGGATTAGCCGAGCGGTCTTGGGCGCTGCAGTCATGGACTATGCGGCTTGTCCCGGTGGAGGTTCGAGTCCTACCTCGGGCATGGGTGTGTGTGTGTGTGTGTTTGTCCTTAGGATAATTTAGGATAATTAGTGTGTAAGCTTAGTGACTGATGACCTTAGCAGTTAAGTCCCGTAAGATTTCACACACATTTGACCATTTTTTTGTTACTAATGTAGTTGCCAACAAGGAAGAAGTTGGCAATTCCAATTTAAATTAGCTGCTGAAGTTTTATATAGAGAATAAACTTCGATTCATAAAATTGACTTCTTAACATATTAACCATAATAATAAAAAAATGGAATCGCCGAATATCGGCCACACATGGAATTCGAGATAAATGCATCTGAATCTGGGCATAGCGCAGTTACATGGACTTGCAATAACAAGCATTCCGGACACATGTCCAAGTGATTTAAGGAATGACTACCGAAAATCAAAGTGGCTACACGGAACAATCACATCCAACAGTTTCACCACAAAATGGCTCACCATTTAAAGCTAGTCCAGGTGGTCGCTGTTAACATGTACCCCAGAGTAAACTCTCGCGCGTGTGTGTGTAAGTACAACCTAACTTCTGCGCCATTTCAGTGCAGTAAGGTTTTCATTGTAAATAATTACTGTGTAGTTCTATTACATGTTCTTTACCTATAAACAAAAAACACTTTTTTCATTTTAAATTCAGTGCATTAGTGTTTGTAAAATGATTCTTTCATATAGCATTCATTAAAAAAAATACGATCATTCCACTTTGGACCTGTGGAAGGTACATTAGCTGATTTGTTTCAGTGGTAAATATTTGCCATGTATTATTGTTTTTCTGATATGTTGTACATCTTGTAGGAATTACTCACTACGGATCAATTGGAATGAAAGTAAATCTAATCTGAATGAATGTTGATGTTTCTTATGATTGAGTCATTGCTGTGCGCAGCAAATGACTTTGTGTGGCAGCCTTAAAATTCTGAATCATCTGAACGATGATATACACGAACTCTTTGAATTAAGAGTCAACATATTTGCCTTAAGTGATCTTAGAAAGGTACCTAGATCACTCCCTACGTTGTCTTCTCCTAGTCTCAATTATGACACATTTGACAACGGTATTCTATTTACTGTACTCTTCTTTCGAGCCGGAAACAGTTTGACATGAAAGAGTAATACCATAGCCTGCACTTTTTCATTGTTTGCTTTGTCCACACACAAATATAATTGTCTTCGCTAGGAAAGAATGCATATATCTTGGTCACATTCTATAGTGTATCAATATAATGTTTTTGTGTGACTAAACATATGTTAATTTGCGAATGACGTAAGTATATTTTATTTCTTAACAGAACTGTTGCCGGCCGAAGTGGCCGCGCGGTTCTGACGCTGCAGTCTGGAACCGCGAGACCGCTACGGTCGCAGGTTCGAATCCTGCCTCGGGCATGGATGTGTGTGATGTCCTTAGGTTAGTTAGGTTTAACTAGTTCTAAGTTCTAGGGGACTAATGACCTCAGCAGTTGAGTCCCATAATGCTCAGAGCCATTTGAACCATTTGAACAGAACTGTTATCGAAATCTTTCTCCAAACTGATTTGAATATACGTCGCTCCGTCAGCCTAGTATATACCGATGTATCCAAGAATTTTGCGGTCGACATAATGTAAACCGTATCCTAAGGCGAATCTTTTGAGACAAGGCACGAGAGATGCTTGTAAGCTACATGTTTGGAATCTGATGTGTTACATCACAAACAGCTTCCTGACACACTGACGTTGGAGACACTACCTTGAGAAACAGCATGTAATTGCCTGTGATGGGTTTACAAGTGTTACAAGCGTTTACAACTTATTACTGGAAATGTCAGACTTTCTAAGTGCCATACATTACATTAGTCAGGAATCATAAACGAATGTATCTCCTGTTTTGCGTAGCTAATTTGTATTCAAAAAATTGAGAAGGCATTCTGGTATGACAGATTTATGCTGCTCGCCTCATCACTATACAAACGAATGAGACAAATTAGACAAAAAATAATTTGTTAAGAACCTACTAGGTAGTATACCATGGAAATGACTAGTTCTAAGATTTTACTTGAAGTGCCATTGATAGTGAAGCACAGGTCTTATTTCTAATAACGCAGGTACACAAATACAGCAGTTATATATTGTATTCAGTAGTTCTGCAGTTTTCGTGTGTTTTAAATTTTTTTACAAGATAATCACTGGTCTCTCCTCTACCACCACTCATTGCAATCAGCTCTCCTATTGCTACCTGCACTCCACTCCCCAAGTGTCCACCACTCTCCCGCCCTTCTATGGCTCACTGCTAACCATTATCACACAGTTCACTGCCCTCCCCTCACCTACTGCTCACTGTTCACCACACCCCCATACGTCACTGTTCATTGCTCTCCTACAGTTAATTACTCTCTGCTCGCCCACAGATCAGTACTCTCTGTTTCCCCATGTCTCACTGCTCCCTGCTCTCCTATGTTAACCACTCACTACTCTCAACTGACATTGTAATTCTGTCAGAGACAGCAAAGGATTTGGAAGAGCAGTTGAACGGAATGGATGGTGTCTTGAAGGGAGGATATAAGATGAGCATCAACAAAAGCAGAACGAGGATAATGAAATGTAGTCGAATTAAGTCGGGTGATGTTGAGGGTATTAGATTAGGAAATGAGACACTTAAAGTAGTAAAGGAGTTTTGCTATTTGGGGAGCAAAATAACTGATGATGGTCGAAGTAGAGAGGATATAAAATGTACACTGGCAATGGCAAGGAAAGCGTTTCTGAAGAAGAGAAATTTGTTAACATCGAGTATAGATTTAAGTGTCAGGAAATCATTTCTGAAAGTATTTGTATGGAGTGTAGCCATGTATGGAAGTGAAACATGGACGGTAAATAGTTTGGACAAGAAGAGAATAGAAGCTTTCGAAATGTGGTGCTACAGAAGAATGCTGAAGATTAGATGGGTAGATCACATAACTAATGAGGAGGTATTGAATAGCACTGGGGAGAAGAGGAGTTTGTGGCACAACTTGACCAGAAGAAGGGATCGGTTGGTAGGACATGTTCTGAGGCATCAAGGGATCACCAATTTAGTATTGGAGGGCAGCGTGGAGGATAAAAATCGTAGGGGGAGACCAAGAGATGAATACACTAAGCAGATTCAGAAGGATGTAGGTTGCAGTAGGTACTGGGAGATGAAGAAGCTTGCACAGGATAGATCAGCATGGAGAGCTGCATCAAACCAGTCTCAGGACTGAAGACCACAACAACAACAACTCTCAACTGCTCACTGTTCGCCTGTTCTGGTCCACTCATTGCTCTTCGCTCTGCCCACTTACCTCTCAACCACTCCCCCATTGCTCACTGTATAATGGATTATACTGTAAATGATGAAAGTATGTGAATGCAGCTTGCCGCTAACTTGGTGTAATGTCTCTCACACATAAACCTGTACAGTAAAGTAAGGGCCTCCTGTTTTATCTTTAGGCTGATCCGTGATAAGACAGGCAAACAATTATACTAATGGAGGATTCTGCGTATTTTCTCTAATTTCAATCTCTCTCTCTCTCTCTCTCTCTCTCTCTCTGTCCTTTTTCTATATACAGTTTTAAATATAATATTTCATTACGTGAACTCAGCCCAATAGAATCTCTGATGGAGCCCTTCGTCTTAATATTCAGCGGCTGGCTTGCTGTAAAAGATCTTTATATCTATTATTATTGTTAAGCGCTGCATTCAGTTGGGAAAATCGATCGTTTGAACAATGCGTTCATTTTACGACAGATTTAGAATTTCAGATGTGTCCCAAGCCTTTTTGGACGATTTTAAAAAATCTCGGTGATTGCAGGCTCTCTTCGTCACAACTGAAACTTCCCCACTAATTACAGGACCAAGACAATCATCAATGATTCAGACAGAGAACTCATTCGTCATTCACTCTAGAATAAAAGGGTCACAAACCTTATTTCTGAGGAAAATTGTATATTCAATCCATCTCCATTACATGTTCCGTTTTCTGTTGATTCCAAGTCTTACTTAATTTGCGTTTACAGTTTTTCTCTCTCTTCAAATCACCCGCTAGTGGCACAAACGTTAATAGCTCGCTTTAGCCAGAAGAAGAGCAAATATGTCTTTTTTAGCAACCCGACAATCTTCCAACAGATACTTCCGAAGCTGTCCTCCTTACCCGTCTCTAACAACCATGGGGAATACATATATGTATCTCTGTTCTTCCAAAGAATAAACGTACTAGAAAAATACCTTGGCGTCGACGAGCTGTTGGCGCATATATTACTAGAAAATCCGATCAGATACTTTCCAAAAGTGAATAAATGTGGATGATTTGATTGATAATTATTAATTATTGCGTGGTAGAGGGTAATTTTCCGTGGGGAGATTACAATGCCCCTCGCAGCGAGCGAAGTTTGTGAGCTCAATTTTTATTTGCACACTTCGCGAGCTATCTATTAGTGTGGATAGCCCGGAAGGGATAATTGTCAGTCCTCCGACTGGAAAAGAATATTATGTTTAAGACAGACGAAGAAAAGAAATATTGAAAACAGAAGAAATGAAGAGACAGGTGCCGCGGCTGTATTGCTTTTACGTGCATCAAGGTGTTATGTCTGCTGTGCACAACCAAGGAAGATGATCTTTCATGAAACTGTTATCAGGGTCTACCCATTCGGGAACTTTCTTAAGCAGGGAAACCTTGGAAAACCTCTTAAGCCTAGACCCCCAGCCTACGGTACATAGAAGATAGGAAAGCCTATAGAAGAAAAAATAATTTTGAAATAGACCTCTAAAGGAAAGACAGGGATCAATTTATAGCACGATTTGGAGAAGAGTGATTTGTGCCTCTAGCAAAAAAAAAAAAAAAAAACATTTTACAATTAATAACGTGAATTTTCGTTTTACAATCTTGTTCCTAGGACAATATCTTGCGGTGCTAAAACTCCCCCGGGTCTTGCATGTCCCCGACGTCCACATTTGTAGTCGGTCTTCTACGCGGCCCACTTTGTAGTCGGTCTTCTACGCGGCCCACAATGGGAAGAGTAGAAGGGACAGGGATACTCGAATTCACATGCAAAATTCATGCCAAAAGAATTAGCAATGACCAAAAGGGAAACTCTTCCTGTAAGAGAACTGGTTAGGTTGCACCGTCCAAGATTCTCCTTTTTGAAAGCAAAATCCTTATGGCTTCATGCATCCTTTTTGTTACGACGTACTTCAAGGAATTTAGCCATTAACTAATGATGTTGCCAAAAGCATCATCATATTTACTCTCGTTTGAATACTCTTTTTGACTTTGCATCCCCGCTTGTGCTTATAAGTCCAAAAGTTCTGACACATTTTCTATCACTGATTTGTTCTTCGTAATTTAAAGGATTCTTGCAACTTACAATAGATTTTGGATTCAAATCATCGAATAATGGAAAGTGTAGTTCATTTTAGACAAAGACATAATCCATCATTTCCTTGAAAAGTCATATAATTTATCCATACTCAAAACTTTTTATTCTAAATACATATATTTCTTCGCTTGATTGCTGTAATGTAAAAGTTATTAGCATTGAGGAATGCGGATTCACTTCTTTCATTTATTCTCTGATTCATACGGCGTTCATACATGCACATATATGGAAATGGATTTTTCAAACAAAATTCCCAAACGAACACGAACCATTAAATAACTACTAATTGTATGAATATTACTTTCTTTAATCATTCATTAATAAATTAAAAACTCTTAACTTCTAATTATAACACCTTTTCTTTTTAAAGTTCAACATGAACCAATTTACCCTCGCGTTTGATGCGAGTCTCTTACAAAGCATATCTGTGTCGTCTATATCGATTTTAACTCTCGCGCCGACGTCAACTGTTTTGCGCGGGAAATTATCTTTGCGGCGTTAACCGTCACTCACGATTCACTGCCTCAACACATCCCTTCACACGTTTACACATCTAAGCGTGCACTTGAAATTATATATGAACCTTCACTCGGAACCTCTTTTGATTATTCAACGTCATTTACGGGAAACATTTCATTGTTCTTGAAGGTCAGTTAGATCCTTTATAAATCTTGATGACATTAGCAATGCTAAAGTTCCATGTTCACCCAAACACAGGTGAAGCCTATCTCCACTATCTTCTTTCCAACACTCGATAGTAATAGTTAGTCACTATTTCTATAGTCTATGTCACTGGTTAATTATTTCAATTTAAAGTTTTCTAACACTACACACACAGTTTATTGTTATGTTTTTTACGAGCGTTCATCTCTGTCACTCGCAACACCATTCCTCCCTATCTTCTAATCTTCATTAAATTTTTTCAAGTCGTTATGGGAAAATAACCCTTTTATTTTGTTCGATCCCGGGTATGCTAACAGATAAGCCCCAGGATTCGGAATTTGTAGGATAATGTATGGGCCAGTATATAGTAACTCCCATTTCTTTATTCTTTTCTTTATTAAGGATGATTTGGTATGTCTTTTGACTAGTACCTTCTCTCCGACATGGTATGTCTGTAGCCTCTTGATTAATTTGTCATATTGTTGTTTTCTCTGATCAGCCTTTTTCGTCATATTTATGATGGCTTGTCTTATTTTTTCTTCCCAAAGCATCTCAGTTTCCTGAGTTTTGGGCATATGGTCCGTCCAGAAGTTTTCCTCTTTTGCTTCGAACATCAATTCACGAGGTGTATATCCAGTTGAGGAGTGGGGCATGTTATTGTATATCTGCTCGAACTCTTCCACATAATTTGCCCACGCAGTCTGCTTATTATGGCAATACGTCCTCATAAATCGATTAAACTCTCTAAAAATTCTCTCAACCAAATTGCCTTGTGGGTGGTAAAATGATGTTAGTATATGTTTCACACCGACTTGAGACAAAGTCTGCTTCCATCGGAGTCCCGTGAATATTTTAGCATTGTCTGTTATGATCGCCTTAGGTGTACCAACATGTGGAAGATAATCCCTTATCAATCTTAATACAATTACTTTGGCTGTAGCCGCCGTTATCGGGTATAGCTTTACGTATTTCGTACACACATCGAGAAATGCCAACACATATTTAACACCACCTCTTGAAGTAGGTAACGGTCCACACAGATCGCACGAAATTAATTCTTTTGGTTCTTGGACTAATATAGAGCATAATGGGTGCTTAGTCCCTTTTGAATCCGGCTTTGTTTTTTGACAGATTATGCATCTCTTTAAGACCTCATGCACTCTGCGCTTTATGTTGGGAAAATAACAGTACCCACTTATCTTGTCTGCACATTTTGTCGCACCGAAATGTCCCCAGGTTAAATGAGTGAACCATACAAATTTCTCTATTTGCGCCTCAGGTATACAAACACACCAACGGACTTTGTTAGGCCTTCCACAGCGGAAAAATAATACGCCATTTACCAGCTTGTAATAATTTGCCATCTGATCCGAAGGTTGCTGTTGTAACCTTTGAATGACACTTCCCCATTGAGCATCTCTTTTCTGTAACTGTGCCATATGCGCACACAAATTGAAGTAGTACGTCTTAAATGGATTTTCCTGCAGCAGCAATACAGGGAATTCTGAGTTATTATTTACTTCAATCTCTTTGGTTAAACCCTGCGGTGACCTTGATAGAGCGTCAGCAATAATGTTTTGCTGTCCTGAGACATGTACGATCTTAAACTGGTATTGTTGCAGAGCCAGAGTCCATCTAGCCAGTCTGGGGTGTAACAGTTTACACGTTTGTAAAAACGTTAATGATTGATGATCGCAATATACGATAGTCTTTGACCCATATAGATAATAATGAAGTTTTTTAAATCCCCAGACGACCGCAAGAGCCTCTAATTCTGTCGTCGTGTAAGTTCGTTCACAGTTGGACAATACACGACTAGCAAACGCAATAGGACAGAAGGTGAGTTGTCCATTTATCTTGCGTACTTGGAAAAGGCACGCTCCAAGACCCACATTCGACGAATCTGTTGACAAGTAAAATTCTTCTTGCATGTCCGGATGGTACAAAAGCGGTGCATTTACTAATTGCTTCTTTATCTCCTCGAATGCTTCTTGACACTCTAATGTTCAGAGCCAGGGCACATCCTTCTTCAGCAAACTATTTAGAGCTGCTGCATTCATGGCCTGATTTGTTATAAGCCTTCTAAAAAATGAGGCAAGACCCATAAACCCTTTTAATTGCCTCCTATTTCTGGGTGTTGGAAACTTACTAATCGCAATTAGCTTCTCCTTGGTTGGTAAAATTCCCTTTGCGTCAATTATATGCCCCAGGAACTTGATTCTGTTTACTGCAAAATGGGATTTCTGTAGGTTAGCAGTTGTTCCCATGGTTTTGAACACGTCCAACACCCGGCTCAGTAAGGTAATATGCTCCTCCCAAGTCTTCGATGCAATAAGCAAATCATCAACAAACACTGTTATCCTGGCTCTTAGTTCTGGGCCTAGTGCATAATCTAGAGCTGCTATAAAGATTCCAGCACTAATGTTGAGTCCGAAAGGAACTACAGTAAATTGGTAACTTCTTCCGGAACAAATGAAAGCCGTATATTTCCTTGATGACTCATCCAGCTTGACTTGCCAATAAGAACTCCGCAAATCAATGCTTGTCAAATATTGGACATCCTGGAACCGTTGTATAAGTTCGTCTATGTTTTTCGGATGTGTTCTCACTGGAATTATGATTTTATTTATTTCTCTGGCGTCGAGTACCAGTCTCACAGTCCCATTTGCTTTTGGCACGACCAACAATGGGGAGCAGTATGGGCTTGTAGAGGGTTCGATCAAACCCCATTTCAACATGCGATCTATTTCTTTCTGAACTAGAGCCTTTAACCTCCAGGGAACAGGATAGAAAGTTCTACAATACGTTTCGTGCGGCTTAACGTAGAGATGGCATATGTATCCCTTAATAACTCCTGGCCTTTCATCAAACACGTTTTCATACGCTAATAATAATTCTTTGAGCTGCTTCTTCTGATCTTCAATAATGCAGTCGGATTCATTTAACTTCTCATACACTAATTGACCGAAATCTCCTTTGACTTGGAACTCATTAATTACGTGCTGCTTAGAATTTTGTGCCGTCCTGATTACTTGCACACTGATCCCACTATTATATTTTCTGGTAAGGCTTTCTTTTTTCAACAAGTCCAACTCAATTTCTTGTTTATTTACATTTAACCAAATTTTTCCTGTTTTACAATCTATTCTGCATCCGTATTGACGTAGGCTGTCGACTCCGATAATGCAATCTACCATCAAATTTTTCACAACAAGGAATGTGCTTAATATTGCTACATTTCCGACTTCTACACTAAGTAGTGACTGCACTTTTACATTATCCGATCTAGCCCCAACGGCGCCTATTATTCTGCAATTTTGAACTGGAAAAATTGGTACTCGTCTTATATTTCTGATCTTGTTGAATAGAGCCTCCGAAATAACATTTGTGGTTGCAGATGTGTCTAAAACCGCCACTATAGGTACAGTCTCCAAAATGACTTGCACTTCGGCTACTGCCACCTGTTCCTTATCCTCATCCTGTGGTTCTAAGTCCTCGGTCAGTTCATCTGCCAGTAATCGTCCATCATTATACGTTAGCATGAGTACACATATCCTGTTGCCCCTCAACCAATTGTTGACCGCTCCTCCGGGGCACGAGTGGGTCCTTACAAGTTTGTTGGATTTTGATTTGCCTGCTGGTTGACATCATCCGTCACTTCGGTAATTACCGGTTGATTCGTAGATGTCCGTCCCCACTGATGTTGGTTATTTGAGTTCATTCCCCCCGGTTGATTCCACTTTCTATTACTGTTATTATTCCAGGCTTGAGGTCTGAAATTCCTTTCGTTCCCCCACACGGGATTGTATCTTTTCCCATTCCTGTTGTTCCTTGGATAGCCCCTCGCAAGACTATTGCCGGTATTACTATTGAGATTTTGAGGGGTTTCTCCACTATTTAACGATCTCTGTCCATTCCCTTGCCTACCGTTTGGCGGAGGTTCTATCTCCCTATATTGGAATCTGTTATTACGGGCTTTCTGGTTGTTCTCTTCAATAATATCTATATGGTCTAACGTCGTGAGGAACGACTCCAAGTCTTTATCATTGCCGTAAATCAATTGATTCCGGATGCTAATTGGTAGTCTTGCCATAAGTATGTTTTTATGTCTGGCAAGGGCATAGGTCTGTCCCAGTATCTAGTTTTATTTATATATTTTTCAAAATACTTCCTAAGGCTTCCTTTTGAAAAGGAGAAAGGCTCTGGGTAGAGCACCTCCCGCCTTAGGCGTTCATGTACCCCTTCTGACCAGAACTTTACCAAAATCGTCATATGTCGAACAAACAGAAGTCATGTCCGAGGCCCAGATCGCCCCCGAACCTTGTATATATCCTGTAACGAAACTGATCTTCTGCCACTCCGACCAATTTCTGGGTAGCACTCCTCTGAAACTTCGAATAAAAACAATTGGATGGACCCCCCTTTTGTCAGTGTTAAAAATCTGGAATTGCCGATGCTTTATCATTTTTTCTTCGGCATGGCAAAGGCTTTCGTAATCTCCGTTAGATAACACTTCACGCGAACAACTATCTCGAGGCAATTTAATGTTTGATTTACTTACACAAGTCGGTATCGTGTGCGAATGTGCAGTAACTGGCTCTATAGTCGCTGCTAACTTCTGCTGCTGGCCTGTATTCATTTGCTCTGAGCCTTGTTGTGAAACGCGTATCGACTCTTCTATCGTTTGTTTCCAATGCTCGAAATCAGCACCTAACTGCTGTCGCACTTCCTCAAGTCGTTTCGCAAACAAATTCTCTTCCTGTTTGCCAGATAGACTCTGGAATGCTGCCTTAACATTTTGTTCAACGTTTTCACACATTAGCCTTTTGTTTTCTAATGTGATTTCGGATAATTTACCCGTTAATACATTAATTTGGTGGTCTATAACATCTTGACGCTCTGTCAGATGTTCAACACTTTCCTTTAGGTTAGTCTGCGTACATGCCAACTCAGGAAGTTGCGCAATTGCACATGACATGGCATCTTGCTTTTGTACTAATTGCGGAACCATTTCCACCTGTTCCCGTACGGTATCTATCTTAATAGCCACATACTCCTTCATTTCTACACGTACGCGGTGAGTAGATTCCTCACATTGAGCTTTCACCAATTCTATTTGTGCAGTTAATTTTCGTTCCGTCTCTTCGGCCTGATCTTTAAGTTCCTTTGTCTTCGCCTCTATCCGCTGCTCTAATTCGGAAAAACTGTCTTGTAACTGCCGCTTAATCTCAGTTTTCAAATTTTCCTGCCCTTCCGTAACTGAGGCTAATTTCGCGTTCAAATCATTTTGCCCTTCAGTAACTGAGGCTAATTCCGCGTTAATGTCGGTTTTCAGATTTTTCTGCCCTTCTGTAACTGAGGCTAATTTCGCGTTCAAATCATTTTGCCCTTCAGTGACTGAGGCTAATTTTGTATTCATATTATTCATGCTCTCGGTTATCATCTGCATCTGTCTCATGATAATGACCAATGGATCTAACCCATGTTGCGTACTTGCCGTTTCATCTCCAGCCGTGTCTACAGGGCGTTCTCTTGCGCTATCTGTAGCGATCGGTTCTACAACACTTCTTACTACATCATTATTATCAGTGCTAACAGCTGAAGGCTGTTGCGTGCTGCTCTGCTCTGCTTGACTCATCTTAAACATTGCCCTAGTTAAAACCATATAAATGTTCTACCGTCAATACATATATATCTCTCCCTTCTACTGTCACTATATGTAACTCCGTTCACACAAGAGTACTTCTGTGGCTAGTTTCTTACTGTACTTATACAAATAAATGCAACTGCGGCAGGTCAATCAAACTACATCTAGCATGAACACAATTAATCAATGTTCAAATATCCAATAATACTAAATAGAAAAGCGTATACTTCATCTATACTAGCAAGCTTTAATAATAAAATTATATATCTGGCCTTTTCTCTGCGCCCTGCGTGTTGTTTTATGTTCGTATTTGTAGATCCACTTAATGTGACTGCGAGTATTTCTTCTCTTTTCCAAGCGTCAGTTAAGTTGGCTCGTCATAGTTCACATGAAACAAAGAACAAAATTATTTTAACAACGTCCAAAAACGTGTCCTGTCACGGATTGGCCATTATAATGCATTATTCTGTAAATGATGAAAGTATGTGAATGCAGCTTGCCGCTAACTTGGTGTAATGTCTCTCACACATAAACCTGTACAGTAAAGTAAGGGCCTCCTGTTTTATCTTTAGGCTGATCCGTGATAAGACAGGCAAACAATTATACTAATGGAGGATTCTGCGTATTTTCTCTAATTTCATTCGCGCTTCTCTCTCTCTCTCTCTCTCTCTCTCTCTCTCTCTCTCTCTCTGTCCTTTTTCTATATACAGTTTTAAATATAATATTTCATTACGTGAACTCAGCCCAATTTGTTAACATCGAGTATAGATTTAAGTGTCAGGAAATCATTTCTGAAAGTATTTGTATGGAGTGTAGCCATGTATGGAAGTGAAACATGGACGGTAAATAGTTTGGACAAGAAGAGAATAGAAGCTTTCGAAATGTGGTGCTACAGAAGAATGCTGAAGATTAGATGGGTAGATCACATAACTAATGAGGAGGTATTGAATAGCACTGGGGAGAAGAGGAGTTTGTGGCACAACTTGACCAGAAGAAGGGATCGGTTGGTAGGACATGTTCTGAGGCATCAAGGGATCACCAATTTAGTATTGGAGGGCAGCGTGGAGGATAAAAATCGTAGGGGGAGACCAAGAGATGAATACACTAAGCAGATTCAGAAGGATGTAGGTTGCAGTAGGTACTGGGAGATGAAGAAGCTTGCACAGGATAGATCAGCATGGAGAGCTGCATCAAACCAGTCTCAGGACTGAAGACCACAACAACAACAACTCTCAACTGCTCACTGTTCGCCTGTTCTGGTCCACTCATTGCTCTTCGCTCTGCCCACTTACCTCTCAACCACTCCCCCATTGCTCACTGTATAATGGATTATACTGTAAATGATGAAAGTATGTGAATGCAGCTTGCCGCTAACTTGGTGTAATGTCTCTCACACATAAACCTGTACAGTAAAGTAAGGGCCTCCTGTTTTATCTTTAGGCTGATCCGTGATAAGACAGGCAAACAATTATACTAATGGAGGATTCTGCGTATTTTCTCTAATTTCAATCTCTCTCTCTCTCTCTCTCTCTCTCTCTCTGTCCTTTTTCTATATACAGTTTTAAATATAATATTTCATTACGTGAACTCAGCCCAATAGAATCTCTGATGGAGCCCTTCGTCTTAATATTCAGCGGCTGGCTTGCTGTAAAAGATCTTTATATCTATTATTATTGTTAAGCGCTGCATTCAGTTGGGAAAATCGATCGTTTGAACAATGCGTTCATTTTACGACAGATTTAGAATTTCAGATGTGTCCCAAGCCTTTTTGGACGATTTTAAAAAATCTCGGTGATTGCAGGCTCTCTTCGTCACAACTGAAACTTCCCCACTAATTACAGGGCCAAGACAATCATCAATGATTCAGACAGAGAACTCATTCGTCATTCACTCTAGAATAAAAGGGTCACAAACCTTATTTCTGAGGAAAATTGTATATTCAATCCATCTCCATTACATGTTCCGTTTTCTGTTGATTCCAAGTCTTACTTAATTTGCGTTTACAGTTTTTCTCTCTCTTCAAATCACCCGCTAGTGGCACAAACGTTAATAGCTCGCTTTAGCCAGAAGAAGAGCAAATATGTCTCTTTTAGCAACCCGACAATCTTCCAACAGATACTTCCGAAGCTGTCCTCCTTACCCGTCTCTAACAACCATGGAGAATACATATATGTATCTCTGTTCTTCCAAAGAATAAACGTACTAGAAAAATACCTTGGCGTCGACGAGCTGTCGGCGCATATATTACTAGAAAATCCGATCAGATACTTTCCAAAAGTGAATAAATGTGGATGATTTGATTGATAATTATTAATTATTGCGTGGTAGAGGGTAATTTTCCGTAGGGAGATTACAACTGCTCTCCACCATCCCACCACTCACCGCTCTTTGTTCCCCTAAAATCCACTACTCCCTTCTCCCCCCACTGCTAACACCTATCCTAGCACTCATAGATCTCCACTCAAAAAACTCTATTTCCCTACTGCTCACAACTCTCTTCTCCTCCACTACCTCTCACTCTGAGCTATCTCACTGCTGACCCTCTCTGTTCCACTACTGCTCACTGATCTCCAATCCCCTATAGTTTACCAGTCTATGCTCCCACAACATTCACTGCTTCCCACTCTTCCACCACTCACCACTCACCACTCTCTGCTCTCCTACCACTCACAACTCCCCTCTCCCCAACACCTCATCACTGCCTACACCCTTGCCACTGCTCATAGCTCTCTGCTCACCTACAGATCACTGGTACCACTCCCCATCCTCATACTGCTCTCTGCTAACCAAGTTCTGCTTGCCTTACATAGTGTTCAACATAAAATAATGGGATGTATATTCCATTATCATATTTTAGTGCGTGAGTGGATTATAGAATATACTGTGTGCAAACTTATTCTTATTTTTAATTTTTACTGATTAATAACTTGCTTCCATAGCAATATTTTTAATTTACAGAATGAAATTTTCACTCTGGACCAAATTATGCGCTGGTATGAAACTTTCTAGCACATTAAATCTGTGTGTCAGACCAACACTCAAACTCAGGAGCTTTGCCTATCATGGGCAAGTGCTTTATCAACTGATTTATACAAGCATGACCTAAGACAAGTTCTCACAAAGAAACGATATTGCAGAGACAAGGCTTAAGGCTTAGTCACAGCTGCCGGCTGAGGTGACCGAGCGGTTCTAGGAGCTACAGTCTGGAATCGCGCGACCGCTACGGTCGCAGGTTCGAATCCTGCCTCGGACATGGGTGTGTGTGATGTCCTTAGGTTGGTTAGATTTAAGTAGTTCTAAGTTTTAGGGGACTGATGACCTCAGAAGTTAAGTCCCCTAGTGCTCAGAGCCATTTGAACCATTGTTAGTCACAGCTGGAGGGGGGGATTTTCAGAATGAAAATTTCACTCTGCAATGGAGTGTGCCCTGATATGGAACCCAAGTTCCACTTTCAATCCAGCACAATTTTAATCTACAAGAAAGTTTCATTTTTAATTTTTATATGAAACATATTTTTCAGTGTTGCAGAACATAAGTTAACCATGTCATCTTCGCCTAGAAGAGCTTCAGGCGATGTATGTATTACTGTAAAAAAATGAATAAAAAAGAAAAAACTGTTACTCTCAGTGGACAGCTTTCCGTTTTTCTAGCTCCTCATCAGACCTGGAGAGACGTCGATAAGTCAATAAACCAATACTGCCTCTGGAATGTATTGGAACAGGAAACGAAACAAGATCGCAATCAACTGATAATTCTTGTGCAAGAGTTCGAGATGTTGCATCACACCAATGGCCCTCCCTGACGCCTGCTTCCACTTTATATGAAGTTTCTCCTTTACATGAAGTAAATGGGAATTCCAGTTATTTTCCAGCCTGCCATTGCCATTTGGTTTCCAGAAAGAGCCGATCTATTTTTTATTTAAAGAATTGTGTGACACCTTCTGCCAGAACCGACTTTCGGTTGCACTAACGAATAAATAAACATGTCAATGTTACAGAGATGATAACATTCAATAAAGCTATGACTTTATATATATATAAAATTTAAACAAATCATAAATATTCTTTTCACAAATTATAATTTACAAATATAAAAACTGTACAGAAGCTAGTAAAATTTGCTAAAACTGTCTTGATAGCGTAAATTTTTATTTGCACTGGTGACCCATTTCGATCTATTGTATTTAGATAATCATCAGACCCTGTACCCATGATGATGACAGGAGCTGTGATGGCTGAGCTGGGTGCTCTAGAGAGATGTAATAACGCCCACATATATGTTGGAATTAAGAATGATTTGATCGCTACAAAGAAACTCTGGTGGTGGTAAGTATGTCTTTACAACTTGCACAAAATTGATACGTGTTTCAAAGTTTTACTGTACTTCAATGTATTCACCAGCATTGTTTGTAAGCCGTTGACAGTGATGTGGAAGTTATAGGATACCCTTAGCAACGACAGCTGTGTTGATAGTTAAATCTTTGTAACAGCTCCGAAGAGAATGGCACGAAGTGCTTCCTTCAATTTAGAAATAAAGTTTGAGTCACAAGGTCTTAAGTTCGGCGAGTGTGGTAAACGATTCACAACCACGTCAGTCGAACAATGTGCGTGAACGTTATGCTGCAAAATGAGGGGCAGGTCCTGTAGAAAGTGTCTTCACGAATCCCACGTTACCACAAGTCTTAGCGTCGTGGAAATAGCACAGGATATCTGGTTGCAAATGAGCAGGGATGACGATCAACCATTTCTGCATCTCTGGATCATAGTTTTTTCTAACACTATGTTCTGTTTATTAAATGGAATCCTCCTTTGGTCGGTTCCTTCTTCCTTAGTGCATCTATGGTTTTAACTGGTGCTGGGACATCTCTCTGCTCAGAAGCCATGTAATTTAACACAGTGGGAGTTAGATTTTATACAGGGTTGCTGTGTTCCACCAAAGTATTCCTTGAAAAGCAGTTGGCGTGCTAGTGTTTGCGTCCGCTATTGTAAACCACTGTCACGTCGTATTCCTGAAGTTCCAGTGCCAGTTGCCAGTTGACCCGATGAATCCTTGTCAGCCAGCGTAGAGAATGGTGGTCTGTCTCAACTGTCAACTGTTTCACAAATAAATTTTGTTGTAGATGGCCTAGACAACTGCTTGGTACCATTTCTCGACAGTAGTGTAATTCATCTCGGAGAGCACTAGTGAGGTATAAGCATTCCAGCATCTTTTCGGCACCGTCCCAAATTTACGCCAGTCCCACAAACGCTAGCGTTGGCATGAAATTCTCTCGCGGTATTCGCGTCATATTATGCCGAGACTGGAGAAGAGACTGGTAAATGTATTCTGCTGCTCCTTTCATCAAGTTTGAGGTGTCAGCTTCTGTCATATTCGGATTCATGAAATGCAGCAGGCCCAATCAATTCTGGAAGTATATCTGTATTCAATCCATAAGATGTTGGACCCCGTTCTTGTGTTGTTTCCCCCTTAGTGGTCTTGCTGTGGATTCTCGCCAAACTTTTTTCTAAAGTTCGATCTAGAATTTATCCCAGCTTCATTATTGTTCTTCTTGAACAACTTTTCGACTATACCATCCAAGTGAATGAATGTGAATGTCGTGTGACTAGGGCCTCCCGCCGAGTACACCGTTCGCCAGGTGCAACTCTTTCGATTTGACGCCACTTCGGCGACTTGCGCGTCGATAGGGATGAAATGATGATTAGGACAATACAACACCCAGTCCCTGAGCGGATAAATTCTCCGACCCAGCCGGGAATCGAACCTGAGCCCTTAGGATTGACATTCTGTCGCGCTGGCCACTCAGGTACAGGGGGCGGACTCCATCCAAGTAAAAGTACCTCTTTTGCCTAACACATCTATTTGGCAGCTCTGTCGAATTCTTTCAGCCATTTCGATGGGGCCTGACCAGTGCCTCCTTGAAACACTGATGGATGTTCGACGTGCAGCTGACTTTTTACTGGATTGGAGTACATATCTCTCCTGAATATAACGATCCTAGGAACAATGTATTCTTTCTATTCCGGTTCCTATCCGTGTAGGCAACGGATTTTATGTTGGCTAACTGGAGCCGGGGTTGTGTAGATTCACGATTCCATGTCTCCACCATACATTGTCATGTCAAAGACACAAATAAGTCCGAAGGCAGTAATACTGCGTCCCTTATTGTCTTCCATATCGACTCAAATTTCTTCTTTTGTCAAGTAATCAGTTAAGTCCTCTCCCTGATAGAAGCCTTCAGTGTACTCTTTCTACCCATTCGCCTCTGATCTATCTTTAACGGTGGAATTCCTATTACTCTCTTAATGTTACTACCCTTGCTTTTAACGTCATCGAAATTTACTTTTACTTTTCTACATGCTTAGTCTGTTATCCGGAATATAATTTATTTTTTAAATTCTTAACATCTTTCGCACACCTATCTTTCTTTGGCCGCCATGCGCTTCGTATTTATTTCATTGCTAAGAAATTTAGATTGCTCTGTTTCTCTCGCTCCCTGAACATTTTCATTCTTCTGTATTTTGCTATTTTGTATTTCTTCTGTTACCCGACGTTTCTTCCCACATACCTTCCTGTGCTTATGTTGTCTGTCCGACAAACTGTAACTCCCCTTTTTAGAGACCTCCACTTTTCTTCAACTGCCTAATCTGGTGTTCCATATCGAAGTATCCACACCCATAGCGAACTTCATATGCATCTCATTACTCAGTACTTCAGTATCCCACTTCCTTCCAAACTGATTCTTCCGGACCATCCTCTTAAGATTCAATCTACTCTTTATCATTAATAAGTTTTATCTGATCTACTTCGTCGCCTGGGCAGGCTTTACTACCCAATGTCAATTTCGTAATCTCTGTCTGATCACCATGTAATCCAGATGGAATCATCCTGTGTTTCCTCCTCTTGTCATTCTCTCGCTATTACCACTTGAAATGTGTTGCAGACCTCAGTTAGCCTTTTTTCTCTCTAGTTCCTATTGTCATGCTCGCATTCGGCTGTAACACTTTCCTTTATGCCTTCCCATATTCTGGCAATAATGATAATGCTCACTGGAACACTCTCTTCCAAATTCTGAAGGTGGCAGGGGTCAAACACAGGGAGGGAAAGGCTATTTACAGTTTGTACAGAAACCAGATGGCAGTTATAAGAGTCGAGGGGCATGAGAGGGAAGCAGTGGTTGAGAAGGGAGTGAGACAGGGTTGTAGTCTATCTCCGATGTTATTCAAGCTGTATATGGAGCAAGCAGTAAAAGAAACAAAAGAAAAATTGGCAGTAGGAACCAAAATACATGGAGAAGAAATGAAAACTTTGAGGTTTGCCGATGACATTGTAATTCTGTGAGAGACAGCAAAGGACCTGGAAGAGCTGTTGAATGGAATGGACAGTGTCTTGAAACGAGGATATAAGATGAGGGTCAACAAAAGCAAAAAGAGGATAATGGAATGTAGCCTAATTAAATCAGATGATGCTGAGGGAGTTAGATTAGTAAATGAGACACTTGAACTAGTAGATGAGTTTTGCTGTTTCGAGAGCAAAATAACTGATTATGGTCGAAGTAAGGAGGACACAAAATGTAAACTAGCTATGGCAAGGAAAGCGTTTCTGAATTTAGTATTGGAGGGAAGCGCGGAGGGTAAAAATCGTAGAGGGAGACCAAAGCATGAATACACTAAACAGATTCAGAAGGATGTAGGTTGCAGTAGGTACTGGGAGATGAAGATGCTTGCACATGACAGAGTAGCATGGAGAGTTGCATGAAATCAGTGTCTGGACTAAAGACGACAATGACAACAGCATTCCTTCCCATAACACAGTGTGCCAAAAGCCTTGTCAAAGAGGGCGAAGGTAACTATCTAATCCTTGGGGTGGGAAACTGCCCTAAAAGATAGAAGAATCAGCAATGATCAGCAGTATGAAGATACAATGGAAACCACTGCATTCGAGACACAACATGCGCGAGACACGACATGACCTCTCCAATGCCGACAAATTTCGCAGTACTTCCCATTACTTTTTTTGTGTAATGTAATATTTTTTATAGACACGTTTTATTAACCTGACACATTCCACGCCATTACTAAGTGTAGTATTCGTGATCAATGGAACAAGTACTAATCTAATTTAATCTAATCTAATCTCTCGAATGGGAGTGCAAAGGGCAAGTGGACATGAGAGAAAGATGGAAATGGTAATTACTAAATAACAAATAACTGCTGGCTTGATGGTTTCAAGTGGTGTCCTGCAACTCCCAAGCACTGCTACTACCACAATTCTGGGTAATACATAGAAAAAGAAGAGGAAGCAGATGAAAATGAGCTGCGAGTTATGATAATGCAACAAGAATTTCACAGAGCCCTGGAAGACATGATGATGATGAAATCCCATACTCCTTGACAGAGCGTAGGGGAACGATGCGGGAGACCCGCACCGCCGTACTAGGCAAGGTCCTAGTGGAGGTGGTTTGCCATTGCCTTTCTCCGACCGCAATGGGGATGAATGATGATGATGAAGACGACACAACAACACCCAGTCATCTCGAGGCAGGGAAAATCCCTGACCCCGCCGGGAATCGAACCCGGGACCCCGTGCTCGGGAAGCGAGAACGCTACCGCGAGACCACGAGCCTCAGAATCATTTCCTCAGAGTTATTGAGGTCCTTGGGAGAACCACACAAGGCAAAACTATTATTCTACTCGGTGTGCAAGATATATGAGACAGACAAAATATCCCTAGACTTCAGGAAGTATGTGATAACTCCCATAAACAGGGCAAGCGCGACAGGTGTGAATAAGACCGAGTCATCAGTTTTAACAAGTCATGACTCGAAAATGCTGTTAGGAGCCATTCACAGAAATAAGGAAACTGTTAGAGGCTGCCCTTGTGGAAGATGAAGTTGGGTTATGGAGGAATATAGGGACATGAGAAGCAGTACGACCATACGACTTACGTTGGTAGCTAAGGTGAAGAAAGGAAAACCTGTATTTTTCCATTCGCGAATTTCGAAAAACGTTTTGTCGGTGTGCAGTGGACAAAAAGGAAGTCATAGTAGAAAAGGAAGTGAGGCAGGTTTGTAGGCAGTGTCAAATGTTATAGAATCTGCACACTGAGTAAGCTGAGTAGGAAATCAATAGGAAATTTGGAAATGGAATTAAAATACAGCGAGAAGAAATTAAATTTTTTGTTGCAAACAGTGTTTCCGTGGGCCATATACTTTAATGAAAAAGAAATTGTTCCAATTTGACCGGCCAAGGGAGACTGGAAACGTTGCCACAGTGTTTGAACGAGAGAGCAACGCAAGTCGGACTTGCAGCGCCAGGCGGCAAACAGAAGAGAGTACACTCTTGACTATGTGAGTGGCCGAAGGCAAAACCTGCAGCAGCACAGAGCTGCAAGACCTCATCAAATATGGTAATGGAAGAGTACTGCGTACATCACCAGTGCCTCGGTAAGTTCGGGAATCAGGCACACGAGCCATGTTGTTTTAGTTTTTAATTTAGTTTCAGTTATGTCATGTTCCGTAGATGATTTTTCCCGATTATTTTATCCATATGATGTGGAACAAGTGAGATTAAAAGATATATAGACACACATGAATAGTGCTAACATTAATATTGCTGAAATATTTAGTTCTACGCATGCACCTACATTTAGAGATACAATTTTTTTAACCATTTCTGAAACACAGATGGAGTAGAAGGAGTTGTCCAAAAGAAATGATTTTAAGCTAGATCTAAAACTTGATCTGCTACCTGCCAGAAACTTTATGTTGTTGGGAAATTGGTCAAAGATTTTTGTTGCTGAATAATGAACTCGTTTCTGAGCAACTGACAGCTTCAATAATGGATAGGGAAGGACATTTCTCCCTCTAGCGTTGTAAGTATGAACATCACTGTTTTTCGCGAATTGAGATGGATTATTTGTAACGAATTTCATTAGCGAATATATGCACTCTGATGGTGCAGTTAAAATACCTAACTCCTTGAAAAGGTGCCTACATGACGTCCTTGGGTGAATACCACTAATTATTCTCACTGCTCTCTTTTGTGCAATCAATGCTTTATGTTTAAGTGGTGAGTTACCCCAGAAAATTATTCCATAAGACATTATTGATTGGAAATATGCTAAGTACGTTAGGATGCTGATCTGTTTATTACGAAGACTAGCGATTATACGAAGAGCGAAAAAAGCTGAACATAGTTGTTTGAGAAGCTCAGTAATGTGCTTCTTCCAGTTCAAGTTGTCATCAATGTGAACACCCAAAAATTTGGAGAAATCTTCCCTGTTAACTGAGTCCTGTTCATATACTACATCAATCGACGGTATAACCCTATTCCGTGTACAGAACTGGATATAGTGAGTTGTTTCTAAATTAAGAGAGAGTCAATTTTCTGAGAACCACTTAATAATTCTCTGAAAGACATCCTTAACCATATCTTCAGCTGTTTTTTCTGGAATGGGATATATTATAACACTCGTGTCATCTGCAAAAAGTACTAGTTACGCTTGCTGAACGTTAAATGAGAGGTCATTCACATAAATAAGGAACAGCAGATGACCTAAAATTGAGCCCTCTGGGACTCCCTTTGTGATAACTCCCCATTCACTAGAATTTACCACCCTCCCAACATTATTTGTGCTGTTCAGCACTATCTTTTGCTTTCTGTTCATTAAGTATGATTCAAACCAGTTCTGTGTACAGCCTTCAATTCCATAAAACCTTAGTTGTTCTAAGAGTGTGACAGATCCACACAGTCAAATGCCTTGGAGAGAACACAAAAATACCAACTGGCGATAATTTGTTATTAGGGTTTTTACTATTTGATGGGTAAATGTGTAGATAGCATTCTCAGTCGAGTAACCCTTCCGGAATCCGAACTGTGACATGCTGAGTAAATTATTTTCACTTAAATGTGAGACTACTCTTGAATACATAACTTTTTCGAATATTTTAGAAAATGAAGTCAGCAATCAGATTGGTCTATAATTATTTCAGTCACTCTTGTCGCCTTTCTTATGAAGACGTTTGACAATTGCGTATTTCAATCTGTCTGGAAAAATTCCCTGTGCTAGCGAAGCATTACATATATCGCTAAGGAATCCACTTATTAAATTAGAACACTTGAAAATTCTGTTAGAGGCTCCATCGACGCCACATGAGCTCTTGTCTTTCAGTATATTTATAATGCCCTTATAACAGTGGGGGATGTTGGTGCTTTTTCTGAAGGCCTAAAGTCCTGGTAAACGACATTTTAACACATTTTTTTTTGCTTCTTCAACCGAACTCTTTAACCCTATTTTTGCTGCTACATTCAGAAAGTGATTGTTGAAAATACTTGCAACTTCTGAGTTACCACTCACAACATCATCATTTAGATTTATTGCTGTGGTATGCTGTGCACTGTGAGGCTGCCCCGTCTCCTGTTTGACATTGTTCCATATAGTTTTAATATTATTATCCGCATTATTAATTTCTGTCACCACACATAAACTTCTCGACTTCTTGATGAATTTTCTTAAAATATTACAGTATCTTTTGTAGTAAGCAGATAACGTCGGATCCTGACTTATTCTGGCCTGTCCATATATTTCCCTCTTCCTCTTACACGATATCTTAATTCCCTTAGTAATCCATGACTTACTTGACTTTGTAATGGCTTTCTTGGGGAACGTTTCAGAAAAGCAACTCTCAAATACTGAGACAAATTTACGGTGGAATAAATTGATTTAACACACTGTAAATCACGCATTGGACAAGTGTGTGTCGAGAAAGTGGGTTACGGACGGAAAAGACCCACCGTGGTTCAACAGAGCAATTCGGAGAATGCTCAGGAAGCAAAGGTAGTTGCACTCGCGGTACAAGAAAGATCGGGAGGATGAGGACAGGTAAAAGTTACTAGAGATTCGTGCTGCTGTGAAAAGAGCGATTCGCGAAGCATTCAACCCCTACCGCCGTCATACCTTAGCAAAAGATCTTGCTGAAAACTCGAAGAAATTCTGGTCTTACGTAAAATAGATAAGCGGGTCGAAGGCTTCCATCCAGTCACTCACTGATCAGTCAGGCCTAGCAACAGAAGACAGCAAAACGAAAGTTGAAAATTTAAATTTAGTATTTGAGAAATCTTTCACGCAAGAGGATCGTACAAACATACCGCCGTTTGAGTCTCGTACAGATTCCCGTATGGAGGACATAGTGATAGACATCCCTGGGGTTGTGAAGCAGCTGAATTGGTTGAAAATAAATAAATCGCCAGGACCTGATTGGATTCCAGTTCGGTTTTACAGAGAGTACTCTACTGCATTGGTTCCTTACTTAGCTTGCATTTATCGCGAATCTCTTGCCCAAGGTAAAGTCCCGAGCGACTGGAAAAAAGCGCAGGTGACGCCTGTATATAAGAAGGGTAGAAGGACGGAGCCTCAAATTTACAGACCAATATCCTTAACATCGATTTGTTGCAGGATTCTCGAACACATTCCCCGCTCGAATATAATTCATTTCCTTGAGATAGAGAAGTTGCTATCCATGCATCAACACGGCTTTAGAAAGCATCGCCCCTGCGAAACGCAACTTGCCCTTTTTTCACATGATATCTTGCGAACCATGGATGAAGGGTATAAGACGGATGCCATATTCCTTGACTTCCGGAAAGCGTTTGACTCGGTGCCCCACTGCAGACTCCTAAGGTACGAGCATATGGGATTGGTTCCTAAGTATGTGAGTGGCTCGAAGACTTCTTAAGTAATAGAACCCAGTACGTTGTCCTCAATGGTGAGTGTTCATCGGAGGTGAGGGTACCATCTGGAGAGCCCCAGGGAAGTGTAGTAGGTCCGCTGTTGTTTTCTATCTACATAAATGATCTTTTGGATAGGGTGGATAGCAATGTGCGGCTGTTTGCTGGTGATGCTGTGGTGTACGGGAAGGTGTCGTCGTTGAGTAACTGTACGAGGATCCAAGATGACTTGGACAAGATTTGTGATTGGTGTAAAGAATGGCAGCTAACTCTATATATATAGATAAATGTAAATTAATGCAGATGAATAGGAAAAAGAATCCTGTAATGTTTGAATACTCCATTAGTAGTGTAGCGCTTGACACAGTCACGTCGATTAAATATTTAGGCGTAACATTGCAGAGCGATATGAAGTGGGACAAGCATGTAATGGCAGTTGTGGGGAAGGCGGATAGTCGTCTTCGGTTCATTGGTAGAATTTTGGGAAGATGTGGTTCATCTGTAAGGGAGACCGCTTATAAAACACTAATACGACCTATTCTTGAGTACTGCTCCAGCGTTTGGGATCCCTATCAGGTCGGATTGAGGGAAGACATAGAATCAATTCAGAGGGGGGCTGCTAGATTTGTAACTGGTAGGTTTGATCATCACGCGAGTGTTACTGAAATGCTCAAGGAACTCGGGTGGGAGTCTCTGGAGGAAAGGAGGCGTTCTTTTCGTGAATCGCTACTGAGGAAATTTAGAGAACCAGCATTAGAGGCTGACTGCAGTACAATTTTACTGCCGCCAACTTACCTTTCGCGGAAAGGCCACAAAGATAAGATAAGAGAGATTAGGGCTCGTACAGAGACATATAGGCAGTCATTTTTCCCTCGTTCTGTTTGGGAGTGGAACAGGGAGAGAAGATGCTAGTTGTGGTACGAGGTACCCTCCGCCACGCACCGTATGGTGGATTGCGGAGTATATATGTAGTTGCAGAATTTGGCATTAGCATCATTTTCTATGTATACATCATCCCATTCTACCTCTTCTAGGCAGCACTTAAAGCTCTCTATCCTGCTCACATTAATAAGCCTCTCTGCCTTGGATGAACCTGCCTGAATACTGTAAGGTGCTATATGTGTAATTTCCATTAGGGACTCGATAGAAACCAACGTGGAGGAAGACGCCACAGCCCCCAGTAGACACCGTCTCCACGTCGCAGGGCGCCGGAAGCCGGACTTCGTTATTTTCGACTAGTCTCGGTGCCAGCCGTGCTCCCGAGAAATCTTTTTAGAAATGCCGAGGGGCCATTAATGAGTATTTGGGTTGATAGAGCGCCAGAGGTGCCTTCTGAAGTTGTACAGTAGAGTGGACGTCTAGAGATTTCTACCCTCACACAAGTTCCGTACTCTGTACACGTACAGCTTGCAGGCCAGCAGTGGTTGGAGCCTTACCGGCAGCCCATACTCTCTTCTACTCAGCAAATTGTTTACTGAGGTAAGACGCCTCTTACCGTAGCTACGTGTCCTTTAAACGCCCTCTCGGGACACAACACTTCGGGTGTTACCGATGATCTTGTTGTGCCGATGACATTGCAATTCTATCAGATACAGTGAAGGACTTGGAAGAGCGGTGAACCTGATAGGAGATTATTTGCTGAACATAATTAAAAGTGACGGTAATGGAATGCAATCATATCACGTAGTGCTGTCCGAATTATATTTGGAAACGAGACATTAAAAGTATTAGATGAGTTTTGCTTCTTTGGCAGCACTATAACTGATGATGATAGAAGGAGGGATGGTATAAAATGTTGACTAACAACAGCAAGAAAAGCATTTCTGTAAAAGAAGAATTTCTTAATATCAAACATAAACGTAAGAGATAGAAAATATTTTCTGGAGGTAACTGTCTAGTTTAGCCACATATGGAAATAAGACATGGGAAGTAAGTAATTCAAACAAGAGGAGAACGGAGGCTTTTGAAATATAGTACACTAGAAGAATGCTGAAAATCAGATGAATAAGTCGAACGACGTGTAAGGAGGTACTGAATCTAATAGGGGAATAAAAAACAAAATTGGCACAATTCGACTAAAAAAGGTATTAGTTGATAGGATACGGCCTAAAACATCACGGAATTGTCAATCTGGTAACTGCAACCGGTGTGGCAGGTAAAACCTGTGTAGGGCAACCAAGGCATGACTGCAGTTAGCAGGTAGAAATGGATGCAAACTGCACTAGTGATGCTGAGATAAAATGGCTTGCACGCGGAAGACTACCCTCGAGAGAGCTGCATTAAACAGGTCATCGGCCTGAAGACAATAACAACAATATTACTGCTAGGACCATAACTACAAAATTTTCAACTCTGACAGTTGTCTCTGATTGTTAACTATGAAACGGGATACTTTACTCTCATCATTGATTAAGTCGAGATCAAAATTTAGCGCAAGGCAGATCTTGTATTCTGAATAGTGAATAGTTCCCTTTTTATGGGACTGCAGGCCATTACATTTGTAAAAGAAGTCAGTAAAATTGGCGCCGTGCCAGTTCCACAGAGACATGTAGATCATGACAGACACGTCCTGAATATGGAATTAAATTAGGCTCTGCAGTCGTCGTCCTTATATAGCAACGAATTAAAGCATCCCTAAATGGGGCTTCTAAGAATCTTAGACCTACCATCATTTTATATGGGAAATGATTCAAGCTACTGACAGAAGACGTCCGATTAATCGTGTATCACTATTACTGGAAATTGAGTCTTTCATCTACGTAACACCGCTACGCGCCCATTGCTTTAATATTGACGCGCTCGTTTTAACAATTCCTGGAAGCACCTATTTTCCAATATATTTTAAAGGTCATTTGCTATCACGGGGCACGCAGTTTATTCATTACAGAGTTGATGAATATTTATGGAATGTAATGTACCGCAGCATTTATGATTTTAATGACATACACGTATTCTCATGTTGCCACAATGAGCTGTTTTGACGCTAGGTGCCAAACTAGCCTGCTCTATTTAATACCGCTGCACTGTGTCAGCATCCTGAACTACATGCAATTATTTGCCTAACATTTCAGTAAGTAGCATATATTGTTCTGATGCTTATCTAAATGAAAAGGCTATGTGTTGGTACTGTGGTTAACTCTCTCCTTCCTTTGGTGTACTCATCGCCAAGAACACAGGTACAACACGAAACTCAACACCTACTGATAATGGCCTTCCACGCAAAAGAGATGTACACCGAATCGGACAGATATCAGAAATAATGAAGGAGGGAGAAAGGTGGAAATCTGAGCGAACGGACGACAGATGTTTTGCTCGATTAATTGGACTGGTTTCTCTGCTACCAGTAACGTCTACAAAAGTGCCCTCTGTCTCGTGTGTTCTGCAGCATCCAATAAGAATGGATACGAGTAAACAACACTCAATAATGCAAAAGTAGAAACATTAGATTAGTAAAATATATGGAAGCATAAAAATGCACAGATTGTTTGACGAAGAAAGTATTTTATTTATTTTGACGAAGCCTACTTTGACCGATGAAAGAGGACAGTCCAAAGCATAGAAAAAGTGAGAAAAGAAATGTAGATTTGAAAAGAGGACAGTGGAGACAAAACCAAACACCAATGAAGAAGTTGAAATATTCGGAAGTTTCAGGGACAAAATCAATCGTATAATATAAGAGGAAAATGATCAGCACAAGAAAGGAGATATATATATATATATCTGTGTGTGTGTGTGTGTGTGTGTGTGTGTGTGTGTGTGTGTGTGTGTGTGTGTGTACAGGCTTTGAGACCCGATAGTATTAGTGATTCTGAACAAAAAACTTCAAATGGACATATGCCCTATTTTGAATGGTTTCCGAGATAGAATATGGACATATGCCCTATTGTGAATGGTTTCCGAGATAGAATACGTTTAATGTCACTTTCGCACGTTTTTCTTTAGTAACTTTAAAACCGCACACTCCAACGAAAATGTGACTCACTACACAATTAAACTAAATTAAATGTACTACAAAAAAGATCCTATTTATTTTTTTTCTAGGAATAACAGTTTGCGCGGAGAGATCGTGAGAATATTGAAAATCTCGCGTGACGTGCATGCGCTGAAGCTTAGGTATTTTTTGTAGGTCAGTTTGAGGTAGTTTTCCGACTTGACGGACCACAAGCGTCCTGTATCAAAATGTTCGTCTCAACTTCCTCTATATGACTGTAGTACATTGAGAACACTGGCAACGATTAATACAGAAAATAAATAGAAATGTACATTACAAGTGTTCTATCTCGGTAACCATTCCGAATAGGGCATATGTACACATCAAGTTTTTTTGTTCAGAATCGGTAATGCTATCACCTGTCAAAACACGCACCTTTCCTCCTGACTCACCCTCTTCTTCCATTTTATAGGGTGAGTCAGGAGGAAAGGTGATGAAGTAGTGAAATACGAAGGAAGCTAATGCTTTTACGCAGGACCCTTGATTATTCAGCAACGGAAAACGATATTCTGTTTCAAAATTGTTGAAGCTTTCGTTGACATTTGTTGACATATTGCCTTTTGGCTTCTGCCTCGAGTTCTTCGGCCGACGTTTACTTGACCATTTTCTGGTGTGTCTACAGTACGACTAGGTAGCATCGTCAAACGTTCACCTTCCATTGATGGTGGGGGGCTGGAGTTGATCTCGCGACCTCAGATTGTACACTGTCAAATTACATTAGTGCGAACATCTCTCGTAAACACAAATAAACACCTTTTTCTGCACGGACCTCTGTGAGACACCAGTGATGTTCTGCAAAGTACTGACAGGAATCTGCCGACTCCAGTGTCATGGTCGGGTGCGCTAGGATCCACGGCGCGAGCAACCCGATCTACAGGTAGCACAGATTTGCGATTATGTTCTAAACCGGGTTGTTTGGTGGAGAGCAGAGTACGGTAAACTCGTCCTGTGTTTTTAGAACAACACACGTACACTGCGAACTGTGTGAGATGTTGCACTGCTCTTCTGGTAGAAGCAGTCATGCCCAAGAAAAGCAAACCGAGTGCAGGGGTGGAAATGTTCCCCAAGATTAGATACAAACTTGTGTTGATCAATTGTGCCATCCAGAAGACACAGGTAATGGCAGGAAACCATTTCCTAGACCATAACAGTTGCAGGATGTTTGCTTTCAGATCTTTCACGCCATACATGCCAACGGCCATCTGTTCGATGGGGCACAAAATGTGATTCATCTGAAAAGGCCACCTATCGCCACTCAATGAATGTCCAGTTGCGGTGCTGGGGTGCAAATTCAAGCCTTCGTCGTCCATGAACACCAATCAGCGTTTGTGCATGAACCAGGCGCCTCTTGCAGAGGTCCATACACATCAACATTGCACTGTTGTTAGGCCCTTGCTTCATCTGGGCGGTCAGTTGTGCAACATTTGCACGTCTATTTCCGGCCGCTGTGGCCGAGCGGCTCTAGGCGCTTCAGTCCGGAACCACGTGGCTACTACGGTCGCAGGTTCGAAACCTACCTCTGGCATGAATGTGTGCGATGTCCTTAGGTTAGTTAGGTTTAAGTAGTTCTAAGTCTAGGGGGCTGATGACCTCAGATGTCAAGTCCCATAGTGTTTAGAGCCATTTGAACCATTTTGCACGTCTATTTGCCCGTACACACCTCTACAGCCATCGTTCACTACCGTTAACTTTGGCCCTTATTGCACCGCAGTTGCCTCGGCGACGGTTTGGATGTCACCATTTTGCCCTGCACGGAATTCTTTAACCGCCACAGGACGCGAATAGTTTACAGACTGGGCTGTTTAACAAATGCTTCCACTTCTGACCCAAAACCAATAATTATGCCCCTTTAGACGTCAGGTAAATCACTATGTTTCCGAGCTGCGACAACGACAGGGCTGTTTATTACGCCTTTTTATGTTTTATTGTCATTTCATAAGCCTCGCCCCGTAAGGCCTGGGAATGGTCTGTGAATAATAAATATTCCGCTCTTTAGCCGAGCAAATTAAAGAAAAACGTAAAATGGGAAACCAAAATTTGTTGCTGTTGTCCTATTTTAAATTAATAATCAAAGACAGTTAAAAAACTAAAAAAATATATCACGGAAAGGTGAAATTCGTCTTATGGGAAAAGGACTGAAGCACTGAACTTGTACTTAAAACCTGAAGGGCCTACTCTGGGTGGGAAGGATTGTGGGAGGAGGGAATATGTTCCATAGAGGTTGAAGTGTGGGGGTAAAGAGATTGGGGTCTGTTCGGTGGAGCAACTATGGAGATTGTACGTAGGAGGTCAAGCAGATAGTGGGAACACACATAGTGGAAATGACAGAAGGTGAGGAGGAGTAATGGTGTTTGGGTAGGGTAGTGGTACAAGAAAGAAGGGGTAGGGATGGGTGGAGAGGAAGAAGGAGATAGGAGTTATGATGTGGAGTGATATAAAGTTGGTAGGTGGGATAAATATGGGGGAGGCTCTCATTGTCTGGGAGAGGGAGTGGTTAAAGTTGCGTTGACATAGGATATGGAGGGTGAGTAGATGGAGGGAAGGTGGGATGTGTTTGTGAAGTCACGGCAGAGTTCCAGGGTTGGTGATGAGAGGAGAGACAATGAGGTTATTGTAATCTAGTGTGGATATAGTATAGGAGATACAGAGGTGTTGGAAGTGAGTGGGCAGGGATGGAATTTGGTAAGATGGTACAGGATCCATGTGGTGGGAGGTAATGGATGCGGAAAGCCAGACGGAGTGGATGGCGTTCGAGGATATGGAGGTACTTATAAGAAATTTGGTGGGTTGGAGATCCATCCACTATCTGCATAGCAGAGGATGGGTGGAATTAGGATTTTGTAGGTGCGTAGAATAGTGGAGTGATATAATCACCAAGTTAGTCCTGTTGGTAGTTTTACTTACTGCGGCGAAAAGGGACGTTTCAAATACCCTCCACTGCTAGTGCTGCCATCTGCCGTCTGTGAGGGTTATTGCGCGTTCACGTCGCACATAGGTGGTGGTCACATTAGTGTTGCTTGACCGCGTATCTACTTGTGGCACCAACGGCTGAGGGTTTTTTCTTGGTCATTACCTCAGCGGTTCGCGCCTTGCTACTTGCAATGGTAGCTCTCCTCAGCGCGGAAAGCCATGATCCATTCACCTTGACAATTTTCCCTTTCTTGTCGAAACAGTTGTGGTTTTAAATTTCTGCGACTTTCCTCAACAAGCAGGCGAGGCAGTCATTCTCCTCTGCGATAATCTTAGCGCCAGAGAACTTTATTATGTGGTCAGCCTCACACAGCGCATGCTGCACGACAGCCGATTTCTCCACCTGTCCCAAACTATTAAATGTTCGCTAAATCTGGTGCTGATGGACCGTCCAGACCTTCTAACCCAGACACATACACATGCACAGGGTATGTGGTATATTCCCGACATTGCAAGTGGGATCCTTTTGTCCTTCACTGATCTGAGACGCTCTTCGATCTTCTTATTTGGTTTGGGAAAAGTATTGTATTGCGTAAACACGGCATAATGACCAAGGAGAAGCCCCAAGACTTTGGCGCGAAAGGTAGATAAAATTTATCGCAGCGAGCTCGACTCGAGTCCACCACCAGCAGCGGAGAGTAAACCTTTGGCAATACCAACCATTCATGCTGCTGGAACGACAGAAAAACTGTCAAACGTCAGCTGAAGAACCCGAGACAGAAGCCAACAGCTAATATGTTAGTTAGTTTGTCTACGAAGTCTTTCCTCATGGGATCCGTAGCCCCTGAAACAGATGGATGCAATCATCGAAAGTTTGGAATTTTAGCGGAATTGACCGCGCAAGTAATTCGGGATCTTTCATGTTAACGACATTCTCATGAGTGACACAAATGAACCTGACAGATTTTCAACATATGTGCTCCACTCTAACTGAAACAGAACATACTCTGTCTCATTTAGAGTCGAGCTTATGTGTTTAAAATATACCAGATTCAATTGCCCTACAGATGAGAATACAGTTAACTAACCAACATAGGTGCAGCAGAATTAGTAAGATGTTGTAGCGAAGTTTTTTTGATCGCAAGGGAATTTCATTTTTAACGGATTTTAACAACTGTTTTCTTCTAGGAAATTAATTTCATCTAAATTTCTGTGTCTAGCATTGTTTCGCAAACTATTTCTTTTGATTTGCTGTTAATAAGTGTCAGTATTGAAGGAATGACGGAAACGCGGCTGAATCACAGAGCTGTTCCGTTGCTAGCGCGGGTTCTAGCAAAGTACGAGGCAGTCTGCGTCTTCTTGTCTCCGGAGACCGCGTCGGCAAATTGTCACCAGGTAGGCGGACCACCTCCGCTTTCGCGAAAGTAATTTCAGCAGAGCGGCTGCTTCGGAAGACTGGCAGGGGTGGGGGGTGCACCGTGGAGCGACGGGTGGGGGGTGAGGGCTGCCTCGCGCCTTGAGCGAAATGTCGCTGCAGGGCAACAGCCACCCCCGCTTTTTTATTTAGTCATTTATTTCTCCACAACCCGGCAGGGGGTGGGAGACTTAGTTAGAGGGTGGGAGGGGGGGGGGGAGCGGACCTGTGGTGGACCGGAAGGAGGCGAGGGTGCAAGGCCTTATAGCATCACCTCAGGAAACAGCGGACCGCCAAATCACTTTCTCCACTGCACCCCTTTCTTTCGTTCTGCCTGGTCCTTTCCCCTTTAACCTTATTCTTTCTTCCTTGAGCGTCTCATCCCTTGCCCCTCCCCCTCCCTCCTCCCTCCTAGGTGGCACTCCCACCGCGAGCACGACCACAGCTCCACAACCGACTCTTCTCAACTTTCTCAGCCATTTAACTCAATTCCGCCCACAAAAAGCTATTACAGAGCTCTGTGCTTTCTTTCATTACACTAAACTGAAGCCGTAATTGTACTCTCTCGAGTCAAAAAGCCCTTCATCGGGCACCGAATCATCCTAAAACCAACCAAAATTTCAGCTGCGCGTCACACGACTGCTGCTTTTCATCCCTCACGAAGCGCGCGTCTACCTTCCCGTCAAACATACAAATGTTCCGTGTCTTCTGCAGGTATTCCGAAATTTCCGTTGTTGCACTCCACATGACGAATCAAATTCTATTAACTCCTCCTCTCCCCCATAGTAACATATCGAAAACTCATCACGTGTTATTAGAATTCTGCTGCCGACGAGCGGGGGCTGATAAAACGGTTTCCCAACTCGCACGACATAAATATTAAAACGCTGTTTAATTCAATAATACTGCACACCGCACACACACTCACATTTTTAATACCCGTTGAGGTATTTCGCTAATTAAATTTCTGTGCCGCGTTACGAACAATATTATCACCGGTGCGCGTGCAAATCGAACACGGAGTTTTTCCCTGTAGAAAAAGCGGCGCGGTCGCGTGTGTGTGCCGAACGCTGCTAGCGCGCGCTCTGCGCCGCATTTAACATGGCCTGTCGGAGGCCCAACGTGAATAACGCATTTGTAGAAGAATCCGAATGTGATTTTAATTATCGAAACGAGCGTGCTTAGAATTTTTGTTACCTTTCGGCGAGGCAACGCACGTGAAATCACAGAGCACAGACGTGTCCAATAAACGAAGTAGCCACAATATATGTATTTTATAGTGCACGTTCCACTGTTCTCGAGACCACCGAAATATTACTGCATGTTGAAGAGTTTAGTTCTCGCTGGGGGCTCCTCAGCTCCGATATTTTTACTGATTTTAAAAGGAGAGTGTTTTAACTTTTCTTTTATCGCTTATCGTATATTTTCTCACGGTGACTTGTTTGGCCATGTTAATATTTCGGGAAAGGACTGCTCACGTCTTTTTTTATTGTCGTCCACTACAAGTGCAATGCGCAGCCAAATCATTAGTAACATTTCTTATCTGGCCCGGAAAAATTTATAGTATCTTTTGAATTACACAAGGGACAACGCTTTCGTTTTACTACGACTATACAATGTGGTCCATTGATAGTGACCGGGCCAAATATCTCACGAAATAAGCATCAAACGAAAAAACTACAAAGAGCGAAACTCTCCTAGCTTAAGGGGGAAAGCAGATGGCGCTATGATTGACCCACTAGATGGCGCTGCCGTAGGTCAAACGGATATCAACTGCGTTTTTTTTTAAAGTAGGAACCTCCATTTTTATTAAATATTCGTGTAGTACGTAAAGAAATATGAATGTTTTAGTTGGACCACGTTTTTCGCTTTGTGATAGAAGGCGCTGTAATAGTCACAAACGTATAAGTACGTGGTATCACGTAACATTCCGCCAGTGCGGACGGTATCTGCTTCGTGATACATTACCCGTGTTAAAATGCAATAAGTGCTCAAAATGATGTCCGTCAACCTCAATGCATTTGGCAATACGTCTAACGACATTCCTTTCAACAGCGAGTAGCTCACATTCCGTAATGTTCGCCCATGAATTGACAATGCGCTGACGCATGTTGTCAGGCGTTGTCGGCGGATCACGATAGCAAATATCCTTCAACTTTCCCCACAGAAAGAAATACGGGGACGTCAGATCCGGTGAACGTGAGGGCCATGGTATGGTGCTTCGACGACCAATCCGCCTGTCATGAAATATGGTATTCAATACCGCTTCAACCGCACGCGAGGTATGTGCCGGACATCCATCATGTTGGAAGTACATCGCCATTCTGTTATGCAGTGAAATATCTTGTAGTAACATCGGTAGAACATTACGTAGGAAATCAGTACACATTGCCCCATTTAGATTGCAATCGACAAAATGGGGGCCAATTATCCTTCCTCCCATAATGCCACACCATACACTAACCCGCCAAGGTCGCTGATGTTCCACTAGTCGCAGCCATCGTGGATTTTCCGTTGCCCAATAGTGCATGTTATGCGGGTTTACGTTACCGCTTTTGGTGAATGACGCTTCGTCGCTAAATAGAACACGTGCAAAAAATCTGTCATCGTCCCGTAATTTCTCTTGTGCCCAGTGGCAGAACTGTACACGACGTTCAAAGTCGTCGCCATGCAATTCCTGGTGCATAGAAATACGATACGGGTGCAATCGATGTTGATGAAGCATTCCCAACACCGATGTTTTGAGATTCCCGATTCTCGCGCAATTTGTCTGCTACTGACGTGCGGATCAGCCGCGACAGCAGCTAAAACACCTACTTGGGCATCATCATTTGTTGCAGGTCGTGATTGACGTTTCACATGTGGCTGAACACTCTGTTTCCTTAAATAACGTAACTATCCGGCGAACGGTCCGGACACTTTGATGATGTCGCCCAGGATACCGAGCAGCATACATAGCACACGCCCGTTGGGCATTTTCATCACAACAGCCACCCATCAACACGATATCGACCTTTTCCGCAATTGGTAAACGGTCCATTTTAACTTGGATAATGTATCACGAAGCAAATACCGTCCGCGTTGGCGGAATGTTAGGTGACACCACGTACTTATACGTTTGTGACTATTACACCCCCATCTATCACAAAGCGAAAAAAGTGGTCCAACTAAAACATTCATATTTCCTTACGTACAACACGAATATGTAATAAAAAATGGGGATCCTATTTTAAAAAAACGCTGTTAATATCCGTTTGACCTATGGCAGCACCATCTAGCGGGCCAACCATACTGCCATCTGGTTTCCCCCTTCAAGGCAGACAAGTTTCGGTCTTTGTAGTTTTTTTAGTTTGACGCTTATTTCGTGAGATATTTGGCCCGGCCACGATCAATGGACCACCCTGTATAATGGCGACTAACGTGGGTGAATACCTGTAGTTAGATGCAATTTCCTAACTTGATGTGAGGAACAGGTTTTAAATTTGAATATTACGAAAGGAGGTCTAATGGAAAATATGTAAGGAATAACGGCCACTACACACAGTTTACAAATAAATTAGTCCAGGTCTCTCTCTTAACATACATGGGTGAGTGGAAGGAAAACTATATCATCACTATAATCACTTCACAAGAGGTCTCGTGTGAGTAGCCTGCAAGTCTCCAAAAATGTAGTGATTTTGCATCACGACTTGTTTTGCCATTCAAGCAAGGCAAGCTACGATTATTTCTGCTTAATTGCACCACTACAAGAAAGCTATTAGCCCAGAGGGAGGAATGAATCACAGAGAGATCTCCAAGAAAAATGGTTTTAAATCCAGAAATCATTATTCATGAAAAGTCTCCGTTTGAACAGTGATGTGATTTGTTAGAGATTCTGTATGCTACTGGCTGCAGCTGGTCTCCACTGGCACACAGTTCATTTGCCTACACACGTCTGCGTGCTCACTCAAAACAATGGTCATTAAAATCTCTAAATAACTAAAGGATAAGTACGACGTGTCGTTTTAGTCGGAATTCTTTGCGCTATGGAGTGGAACTAGTCTCCTTTGGAAAACCCCTGATGTGACTACACGTGTTTGCATGCTAGTACAAGGGACAAGTTCGACACATAAAAGAAATCACAATAAATCCACGGCAGAATCTGTCCCAGACGTGCGGAAATAGAAGAAAATCTCCGAGAGTGATCGGCTTACTTGACTGATTTGATATGATATGATTTCCAAAGGAGGAAAAAATGGAAACAGTGGCCTTAACCCACTATTTCGAGAACCAAAATTGAGTTTATTGTGCGGTTTCTCCCCCTGTGATTTCGTTAAACCCTACCAATATTCTAAAGAGTAGTACGAGATCCATCAAAAGTTTCATATTAGACACGATTTCTTCAGAACGCAGTGATCGCAATATTTGGTGTCTTTTGACCTCCAAAACGTCGCATTGGAGGATCAGATGTGGTGTTGTTTCATTTCTCTCATCACACAGACCGCACACACGGGCTTCTTTCTCTATACTCCTCATGTGTATGCGCATCTTACAAGTTCCAGGGCCAATCGTTTGGCCTACCGAGTTTAATCTATCTCGTGTTCACATCCAGGATTACAAAATTTCTCTTGGAACATGATTCAGACAATATCAACCTGCCGGAATGAGATTTTCAGTCTGCAGCAGAGTGTGCGCTGATATGAAACTTCCTGACAGATCAAAACTGTGTGCTGGACCGAGCTCGAACTCGGGACCTTTGCCTTTCGCGGGCAAGTGCTCTACCAACTACATTGTTTTTATTTTTGGATCGTAGCTCAATGTTCTACGTGCTGCCTCCTGATGCAGCTAAGTGGTTTCGATTTTACCATCGCCTTGATGATGCTCAAGTCCCGTAAATGGCCAGCGTATCTCCTTGTTCATTGCCATTAATTCCAGGAGCATACAGCAGGATTGCCGTGCATGGGATTCTGCTACGATCGTTGATGTCGCCGCAGGGGAGAAAGAGATTTCAGAGCTGCTTGGCTGTCTGAATAAACGTTGATGCTACGATCCTTTTGGCGCCTACGCGAATTCTCCTCCACCAACACCCCGACAGCGGGCATTTTCACGTAGAATACGGTGGCCAACCTCCATGAAGAGATTGCTCTCTCTCTTGTCTAGGATAAACCCCGGACATCCGCCCCAGCACCTTCGTATGTTTTCGATCCGTCACTACAGCAGACTGTCTCTCCAGAACGGTGTTCTGGTTCGTTCGTCCATTGTTCCCTTCTTCCAATTATTACAGTGAAAGGTTTACTGGAGCAGCTGGAAGATATTGTTCAGTTATCGGGCAGTTCCACGACTGTTCCTACAGCTACCACTCTTCACTATATTAGTATGAGATTCCGAATGTCCTAAGGTTGTCCCGTTATTTCCAGCTTTTAACCTTCGTTCACCTACTGCCGCCACCGTTGTAGCCAAAAGGTGTAATGTGAACATGTTCAGGATGCTTTCCATTCCAGTAGTAGGTGTGCTGCTAATTCCCCCCTCTACGTGTACATCTACGTGATTACTCTGCTATTCACAATAAAGTGCCTGGCACAGGGTGCAATGAACCACCTTCAAGCTGTCTCTCTTCCGTTCCACTCTCGAACGGCACGCGGGAAAAACGAGCACTTAAATTTTTCCGTGCGAGCTGTGATTTCTCTTATTTTATCGTGATGATCATTTCTTCCTATGTAGGTGGGTGCCAACAGAATGTTTTCACAATCGGAGGAGAAAACTGATGATTGAAATTTCACGAGAGGATCCCGTCGCAACGAAAAACGCCTTTGTTTTAATGATTGACACTCTAGTTCACGTATCATGTCTGTGACACTATCTCCCCTATTTCGCGATAATACAAAACGAGCTGGCCTTCTTTGTTCTTTCTCGGTGTCATCCGTCAGTCCCACCTGATGGGGATCCAACACCGCACAGCAATATTCCAGAATAGGGCGGAAAAGAGTGGTGTTAGCAGTCTCTTTAGTAGACCTTTTACACCTTCTAAGTGTTCTGCCAATGAATCGCAGTCTTGGTTTGCTCTTATGACCAAGCAGGTCAAGCTCTGCACCCTTGCCAAGTTCGTCGGCAGCCACTTTGTGCTCTACTTCGTTCCATCATACTACAGCCCCATAAATTATCATGGGTCTTATTACAGTGGCGTATGTTCAGTACGTACTCTCGGGGTGCAGACCTCAGCTCTTATTACAGGCCCTTCTAGGGCTCATAAGAGTACCTTCTACCTTAGAATATATAACTACTTTGTGAGAGTTTCCATGGTACTTTGGCATCTAGGGTTACTCCTAGATACCTTACTGCCCCTTCTGCTGCTAGAGTTTCGTCTAGAAGCATGATATTCCGGTACGTTCACTGGATATGCTTCCCCGTTAATGGTTCTACAGCAGTTTCCAAAGATCTGACCCTTACATCCTGTTTTCTGCAACAGTTTTGCAGAATGTTCAGTGCACATTGTTCCAATGTTCTAATATTACTAGAAAATTTGACAGGTATTAATATAACTAAATCGTATGCTTATCCTTGGCAACACTGGTCCTTAGTATTCAACTCTTCAATGAGTTCATTCACTTTCAAATTTTATTTTTGTGGGGGTCCACAGCCTCAACGTCTTTTGAGAATGTAAATACGGTCCAGGTAGACTGTATTCTTTTTATTATCTTTGAGATTGACCATTTTTAACCAATGGACGTTTTCAAGACGTATCTTACGCTTTCAGCTTCATTTTACATTATAATATATTGCTGGTACATGTGGACAGGAATACTTCTTACTTCTGTGCGTATTTGGCACAAAAACAAAACACTACTGTACATGTACTTGGTCCAAGTAGGCTGTATTCTTTTTATTATCTGAGCGAATGTGGCACAAAAACAACACTGTATTCTACATGTACAGCAGCGTAATATTTTTGTGCCACAGACTTCAGACATATTCCTGCCCACATGTAGCAGCGATATGTCATGATGTAAAATAAACCTGGAAGCTTAAGATACGTCCTTGAAAACGGCCGAAGATTTAAAGAGGCCAATCACAAAGATAATAAAAAGGATGCAGCCTACCTGGACCATGTTTTCATTCTCATGTACATGTACTATAGTGTATTGTTTCTGTGCTACATACGCACAGACTATGGACGTATTCACGTCTTCATGTACCAGCGATATATTATAACGTTAAATGAAGCTGGAAGGTCAGATGACGTGCACGAAAATAAACGGAGGTTGAAAGTGGCTAGTTTCCCAGGTACTTTAAAATAGAAAAAATACAGCCTGCCTGGACCATGCTTTCATTCTCAAAAGAGTTCATTCAGGGTAGAATTCACAACAGTGGGGGCAAAACACCTTCTTTCGGACACCCTCCTGTCGTGTTAATCACGATTCTCTCGTTCTTCAAGGTTGTTTCTACGTTTCTCCCACTCATCATGGTATTAATCCACTTGAGTATGATGGAAATGTCGGTGCCATACTTTTCTGCAGTTCTAGCCATGGATTGGAAATCTTATTGCTAAAAGCCCGATAGATATCCAGGAAGATGCACATAGCAATTTCCCCAAAGTGTAGAGCGTTTTAGGTCTTCCCAACAAGTTTGTGATGTGCCGTTTCTCGCGATTTCCCTAGATGATATGCTCGCTGATTTAAATTCAGAGGAACCTCAGTCAACCTCTTTCCCCGAAGATGCACATTAACCAGTTTTTGTAATGGCTTTAGATACTGTTCCTTACTCAGGGTCATGTTGTAATCCTGACCTCCCAGGAGACGACTCAGGGGAGGCAATTACCCTTTTACTATGTTGCAGGTTTACCTGCATCACTTGTAGTCTCCTATGTGCTCCATGGTTGCTTCTGAAGTCAGCCGTGCAGCCTCGCCCCGATTCCTCTTTCGACCTGCTGGCACGAAATTTCGAGCTGGCGATTCGCGGCGTAGCGCTTCGCCTCTTTACGAACAGCCGTAGCTTCAAGTAAAGAGATGAGTTGGTGTTGGGCAGCCTCTCAGGTCGGAAGCGGAGCGCAGCGTTGGGCCACCAGCATTTAGCACGTGTTGCTTTCTGTATCTTGGCGTGCTTGCTATTTCCTGTTTAGGGACCGTTGGTGAATTAATCGGCTGCGTGCCTTTCAGGGAACATTAAGCATTGCTTATTTGACTTGTTCTTGCTGGCTGGCTTGTATCGCCCATGCATGACATGGTTGGGTAAACCTTGGGTGGGTAAACGTTGTGGCTTGGTTCTGTGGGTCTGCCAGCCGCTACTTAATGGAATGTTGGTTCGCTCCCCCTCCCCCCACCGCCCTCCCCCCCTCCCACACCCCTTTGCACTGTCTTGGCTTACTGTCATGTTAGCGGCGTACAGCGTAATTTTTCTGTTGTCTCATTAACATGTGCTTAATATCCGTGAAAGATTTTAGAGCACAGCATACCTTTCAGGGTGTGCGGTGAAAGGGCTAGCTCGTCTTGCGCATTGGTTTAAACATCATATTAATTTAAACTGTTCTAGACACGTTTGAAAGGTTATCGTTTTTAAATTCTGAATTTATTGTGGACATTACCAGTTTTTATTCAAGTAGGTTACTGAACTATGTTTTAGATGCTCTGGTGCGCACCAGCTATGCACATTTTCACACGTGTCAGTAAGGTTACTGTAGTTGCATTGTTTAAGCTAAGCTCGACGATGCGTACTTTCTGCCAAGGCCGCTGCCCTTCCAGTTTTCTGTTTAAATGTTCTTACTGGAGCTCAGTAGCTTCAGGCACATCATACCTTCAGACACATCTTTATGTAAATTTACCAAGGTCATTTTGTATTTTTATTGTTTTGTTTACTATTTCTCTGTGGAAGCCTTGGTAGTGTTGGAGAGAAGTAATCAGGCGCATTTCGTTGGGTTACTTGAGCCGCGCTCTGCTGGTACTGAATGTCGACATACTTGGGTCGAGTGATTTTACTCTTGTACACACATCAAAAAAATTTTTGCATCACCTCGATTCCCAGAGTTCCTGAACCTGTAAAAAAAATTATAATAGAGATAAACAAAAAATGGTTCAAATGGCTCTGAGCACTATACCACTTAACTTTTGAGGTCATCAGCCGCCTATAACTTAGAACTAATTAAACCTAACTAACCTAAGGACATCACACACATCCATGCCTGAGGCAGGATTCGAACCTACGACCATAGCGGTTGCCCGGTTTCAGACTGTAGCGCCTAGAACCGCACGGCCACTCCGGCCGGCTAGAGATCAACATAACCATCATTTCCGCCCTTTTATTGCTCTTGAAGACCACACATTGCATGTCGTACTACCATACAGCGAGACCTTCAGAGGTGGTGATCCAGATTGCTGTACACATCGGTACATCTAACAGCCAGTAGCACGACATCTTGTATAGGTGCATGCCTATATTCGTCGTGCCATACTGTCCACAAGTTCATCAAGGTACTGTTGGTCCAGATTGTCCCACTCTGCAACTGCGATTTGGGTAGATCCCTCAGAGGGGTTGGTGGGTCACGTCGTCCATAAACATCCCTTTTGAATCCATCCCAGGCATGTTCGAGAGCTTTCATGTCTGGAGAACATGCTGGCCACCTTAATCCAGCGATATCGTTATCCTAAAGGAAGTCATTCACAAGATGTGTACGATGGAGGCGTGAACTGTCGTCCATGAAGACGAATGCCTCGCCAATATGCTGCCGATATGGTTGCACTAGCGGTCGGAGGATGGCATTCACTTATCGTACAGCCGTTACGGCGCCTTCCATGAATAACAGCGGCGTACGTCGGCCCCACATAATGCCACCCCAAAACAGCGGGGAAACTTCACCTTACTGCACTCACTGGACAGTGCGTCTAAGGCGTTCAGCCTGAGTGGGTTGCCTCCAAACACGTCTCCAACGATTGTCTGGTTGAAAGCATATGCGAAACTCTTCAGTGAAAAGAACGTGATGCCAGTCCTGAGCAGTCCATTCTGCATGTTGCTGGGCCCACCTGTACCGCAGTGCATGTTGTCGTGGTTGCAAAGATGGACCTCCCAATGGACGGTGGGAGTAAAGTGGCGCATCGTGCAGCCTATTTCACACAGTTTGAGTCGTAACACAACGCCCTGTGGGTGCTCTAAAAGCATTGTTCAACATGAATTTGTTGCTGTCAGAGTTCCTCCAAGCCATAATCCGCAGGTAGCGGTCATCCATTGCAGTAGTAGCTTGTAACCTTTTGGCGGCTTGAGCGAGTCCTGTCATCGACAGTTCCTGTCTCTCTGTATCTCCTCCATGTCCGAAAAGCATCTGTCTGGAAGTCTGGACACTTCCCTTGCTGCGAGCCCTCCCTGGCACAAAGTAACACTGCGGACGCGATCGAACCGCGGTAATGACCTTCTAGGTATGGTTGAACTACAGACAAGATGAGCCGTGTACCTCCTTCCTGGTGGAATGACTGGAACTGAGTGGCTGTCGGACCCCCTCCGTGTAATAGGCGCTGCTCATGCAAGGTGGTTTACATATTTGGGCGAGTTTACTGACATCTCAGAAGAGTGTATCGATGCTGACCGTTGTGTACTTGGGCGAGTCGGGCGCCAAGAACGAGCGATAGTGATGTGCAGCTTGTGACGTTTCGCTGCGTCATGGCTCCGGCGTGTATTGCAGTCGCCAGTGTGGCGGTTTCATTCCAGCGTCATTTCATGTGTCTTACCCAATTATCCGCTGAAATATTTAAATTGAGTTTCTTCTCTTAGTCCATTCTAAACTAGTGATCGTTAAAGTATTTTGAGGTGCAATCCTTATTTCAGTGAGTTCGGGGACTAGGAGAGCCTCTTCTCTGAGCAAAACAAAGCAACCTCGAACTTTTATGCTTACGTTTTTAAAAGTTTCTTATTTTACTTACATTGTAATTGTTGATCTATTGTCACCGAGGTTAGCCTTGTAACTTATTGTAGTTGATTATGCTTCCCTGTCAATTATTTTATTGCCTAGATAAACTGAATTATTCACTCGAGTTCTTGTTATTGTCATTAATTCCTCTTTTGACCTTCAACAATTATTCTGTATCTGTTCTGGGGACTTATCCATTTTAAGGGAGGTTTACTTCCCGCTTGGAAAAACCATTGAGCACCTTAACTACTGTAAACGAGAACGTTTCTTAAATCTATTTGCTAGCCCCGTCATCCTAGTGTTCTGGAACTGCTACATGTGTAGCTATATCGCCTTGCAACAAGTTTTATTCATTGCGTTTACTGATTGTTTAACGGTCGCTGTTTTGCCTTAAAGCAAACTTGCATATATGTGTGAGTAAGTAATGAACAGCCGCTGATGTACGTGCTTTAAAAACCACTCAGCCAGTCGACTAGACACGATTTATGTGTCACGTGGGCTCCGCAAGGCGACGTTTGACGCCGGGGTGCGGCCTACGGCTTTTCAAATGGTTCAAATGGCTCTGAGCACTATGGGACTTAACATCTGTAGTCATCAGTCCCCTAGAACGTAGAACTACTTAAACCTAACTAACCTAAGGACATCACACACATCCATGCCCGAGGCAGGATTCGAACCTGCGACCGTAGCAGTCGCGCGGTTCCGGACTGACCGCCTAGAACCTACGGCTTTTACAGACCACCAGGCTTACATCTGCACCATCGTTCAGCCGCGGAAAAATACATAGCGCAGTAGGGGCCCATTTTACGGTAGGTTGAAAACACGTAGTGTCAATGTCAATGGCGTCAACATTCGTACGATTCAACGCTTAAATGGTGGCTCTACTGCGTCAAGCCGGCTTTACGCAAACGTTCACGCGATATGGCCAAGGTAAGTAACATTGGCAGCTGGCGACTTCCGAATTTTATTTCACAGCACTACGTGATGTAATATCAACGCCTATATCTTATTCAGAAAATTATTCATACCATTGTGTGTTTGAATCTGAATGAACATTCTCGTGATATAAATAAAAGGGACTTCATCAATAATAAAGTAATAGATAATTATTGTCAATGACATAATTTAATATTCCGTAAGAAATTATTTCTTAGACACTACTCATGGAAAAATATAATGAAAATCTGCATCTTTTGTTACCTAAGATTCTTGTAGAATAATCCTTCGTGTTCTACCTGTTGCAGTGATCGTATGTGATTGGTGTCTCATAACACAGAAGTCTGAAAAAAAACTGTATTATGTTGTTATTAATATTTGAAAAACAGAGTTTCTGTGTCATTGAAATCAATACGCGTGTTTGAATTTTTTTTTTTTTTTCACTATGGTTCTCGTCCTATATAAATGTTAAGATTTTCTGAGTTACTTCAAAGGAGGGCAGCCATTTGCGCTGTTTATCTACAGCGTGGTTTATTGGTAAATGCTGAATAATAAGAGATTAAAATTGAGAAAAATTTTCAAATGTTAATGCATATAGTGAAGGTACAAAAAAGATTTAATATATATTAATTGTTAGTAGTGAAACAGTGCCTGAATAAGATTCGATAAGTGATTGTCTTATATTAGCCGCCATCTTTATGAAATATTGCAGCGGCTGTCTTAAATTGAATTTTTATAGAGACATAAATGTTGTTGGTCATAATTACGATACTAATTGTGTATTGATGGCTCAGAATCCACTCAGAGGTAATAAATTCCAAGTAGACTGTTCAAATGTGTGTGAATTCCTAAGGGACCAAACTGCTAGGGTCATCGGTCTCTACACTTACACACTACTTAAACTAACTTAAATTAACTTATGCTAAGAACAAGGGAGAACTCGTACCTCCGGCAGGAGGGGCCTAACCATCCGTGACATGGCGCCTCAAACTGCGCAGCCACTCAGCGCGGTACTTCGACTGTGAATAATCTTTAAATAAAGTGAACTTAGGTCAGTGCAAACAGCATCTTACATGATAAAAATTATTATATGCTGATGTATAAAGCCCTATATTTCGTAACAACTTTTATTAAATATTTTGACAGGAAAAAATACATTAGTGTTGTGTGCGTGTGGTATTTTGTGACAAAACTATTCATTTCGATTAAGGAAAAGTGTTGCCACCTCGAATAACAGTAGCGGCAAATTCAATACACGATCTGCAAAATGGTTCAAATGGCTCTGAGCACTATGGGACTTAACTTCTGAGGTTATCAGTCCACTAGAACTTAGAGCTACTTAAACCCAACTAATCTAAGGACATCGCACACATCCATGCCCGAGGAAGGATTCGAACCTGCGAATGTAGCGGTCGCGTGGTTCCAGACTGTAGCGCCTAGAACCGCACGGCCAACCCGGCGGGCCATGATCTGCAACTAGTAATGAGATTATTATGCAACAGCAGAGGTTGAAAATACCGCTTCAGTTGCAAATTACTTTATTTTCACACGACCGGTTTCGGACTATTATAAGCCCATCCTCAGGTGTCGTAGCTGTGCTGTGGTGCCCGAGCGCCGCGTGTACTAAGCGCGGTGTGCTGCCTCTGAGCGCAGAACAACAACACTGAAGATCCCTAAAAATCATTACTCTTGTATAGTTATCATACATTTATCTTGTTTGCTGGTTATGTATGATCACTTTTGAGCATGAACTTAGTGCGATTTACACTGCTCCACAGGCAGCATTGCTACACGTTCCTAGACGGAGATTCCTTTAGAAAAATAGCGATCATTAGCCTGGAAAAGCAGTGATTAAATAAAATGTTACGTTAATAGCATGTAACTAGTTGTGTTGCCAGTCTTGCTGAAATAGCACAATACTCTACGACACAGTGAGTTGGCGACACAACCACCGTCTCCCGACCGCTAGCAGGCTGTCCAACGTCTCGAAGCACAACTGCTGCGTCTTAACGGCAGTGAAGAATATTCAAATTTGTGTGACATCTTATGGGACTTAACTGCTAAGGTCATCAGTCGCCAAGCTTACACACTACTTAACCTGAATTATCCTAATGACAAACACACACACCCATGCCCGAGGGAGTACTCGAACCTCCGCCGGGACCAGTAGCACAGTCCATGACTGCAACGCCCTAGACCGCTCGGCTAATCCCGCGCAGCGGTAGTGAAGATGGAAGGATTTAAAGTACGTGCGAGGATGCTCGACAGATTACACAACGAACGGCAGTCATTTCACTATATAGTAGAGAAAGAAGGCAGTGGCGAATTACACCTATACGGGATGTCGAAAACCTGCCATGGATCATGGACCACGTTGCAGAAAGGTAGTTCACGTGCTTTCGCTCACCACTATCGCAGTTTCTATTCGGAGGACCAGCTGGACAGAGCAGGACTGGCGAAATGCCAGTGGACGAGAATTCCACTGAAGTGGGCGGAATAAGGGCTGAAATCACCGGAGATGATCTGGACGCTGCTCTAAAGCGTGGTGCGTTAAACAAATGCCGTGAACCGGATGGGCTCCCTCTTGAATTCTAACCCACTTTTGCTCCTCTGATGCGACTGTCGTGGATACAGATGTACACCGAGTTCACAGCGGATATCATGATACCCGTTCCTAAACCAAGTGTTGGTCGTAGACCACAAGACTAGCGGCCTTAGACATTACTGAACGGCGACTGCAAAATATTTGCAGGTGTCTTCGCGCTCGCCTTCAAGCGGCGGTAAAGGACATTAAATCAAGCGTCGTGTCTTGGAGGGAAGAGCAGTATACACACAGCGCTAGGGGCATACAGGGATGTCATAGCATTGATGTTGAAATGTAGATTACGTGGAGCCCTCGTGGCAGATGATTTCGATCACGCTTTCGATCGAATGGACCATGTGTTCCCCCGAGGGGTCATGGAACGTGTAATGGTTCTCTATTTACGTCACCATTACGGCACTCCAACCCCAGTTCTCCATACCAGTAATATCGTACTACTTTTCTGCGAAGTAACAGACATATTTTTGTGACAATATTCACATTTGGTTGTATTAATGTATAGGTACTCCAATGTATCGAGATATTACAGTGATATGGGTCTTGTGTGTATTCATTTCTGTGAGACTGTCATAATCTTTGAACTACTTGTTAACCGTTTTGGCGTGAATGCGCACAGAGCAGTCTATGTTTCACTGTGGCAGAAGTTAAGTTGTTATTTCGCTTAGTAAAAGAACAGTCAAGACTTGTGTTTGGTTAAAGTGGAAATTAAATATATGAAGATTGATACAAAACTGTTTTCTTGATGATGTGACAAATAAGAAGAAGTATATGTGAATTTACAAGAAGTTTAATAAAAATGTGGATCGTGAACACCAAGTCAATAATAACTTCTACCATACCATTGGTTTGATCTGGGATTGTTTGATCATTAAGAATTTCCTGAAAAACGCATTTGTTAGGTCTTTAAATATTGCTAAAATACAGATCTGGACCTTCTAGCAGTCAAAGTGGATTCACCCTAGAATCAACAAGATGAGCCATAATGACTTCGGCGAAATCTACGTGGGAATCCATCCAAGCTAAGTGCCGAAATTAATGAATTTTTACAGTGACTTCATTATTTCCATTCTGACGATACAATCCACATTCAATAACTTTGTTGTTGCCCGATAAAGCGAACATATGCTGCGTGAGCAACATTATTAATCTGATTTCTAATCTACTTTGCAAGTGGTGGTACTGTTAGAAACGGATGGGAATCCCCCTCACGTCTGTGGACACGATTTTGAGGCTGATTCACGGCGCGCACTCGAGTCCTTGTGAACGGTGCTAGCTCAGAACCTATCACGATCCAGCGGTCAGGGGGGCAAGGCTGCCCCTTTCAGCCATCTTCTCTGCACTCACTCTTGCACTAAACGGCCTCCGACGACGCTTTGAAGACGTTCGACTGCGGACCGCATCTTTCCAATCCCGCGCATACACCGGCGACGTCGTTCTTTTGGTCAAGTCAGGAGACGAAATGCAGACGACGCTGGAATGGCTTCAGCAGTATAGAGCGGTAGCGGGTAGTGTCATCAACCTACGATAGACCCGACGTATGGAGGTGGGCAGAGGGCTGCTACCCAGGGACAGGAGTGCCCAACCCCAAGGTCCCCACATGAGTGGCATTCCATGGAAACATACGACGTACAGCGGCGTACAATTATCGACGACGACTGCAACAGATTCGTGCATTAGGACGACTACACGCACTGCGCACCACAGATATGTTCCAGCGCGCACAATATGTCAACGTCTATTTGGCACCAAAAGTACGTCACTTGGCACCCGTACTGCAATTGCCCACCAGTATCGCCTCAAAACTGAAGTTGGTCTTCGGACATTTTGTAAATGCTGACCACCTCTTCAATATCCACTGCGATATCTTTACGCTGCCACCGAAAGAAGGAGGCATCAAATTCCTAAACGTGAGGAACACGGCGCGTGCGTTATTTCTTAGTACGATGCAACGCTATTGGAGATCGGAGCACGTCACCTTAATGAGCACTGTGATCAACGATGTGGCCTCCCTTTCACCCCGTCCGCCAGTCAATGTTGGCCACATCACGGTACCGCTCGCACACCTTTGGGACTACTTCGTCGATAACAGTTACGTTCAGGACAGTTTGCCACCGACGGAAAACATACTTGTAAATGGAAGCTTCCTTCAGCAACAATTTCGCAGTGTGGTCGAACAAATGTACCCGGCGATACAGTGGCGGAGGATATGGAGAGCGGCTCATCTTCCCTCTCTCCCTACACGGCTACGTGCGTTGTGGTATGAAATGGTGAACGGCGAATTCCCGAACCCTAAACGACTGCACCCTATTCACATGGTCGCCACGCCGATATCCCCCTACTGCGCGGTCGTCGACCCCGACGGGCACCGTTTGGATCGTGGCAAGGCAATCGGCTGTTGGCTTCCAATGATGAAACTGCGAACGGCACACACGGAGATCAAAGCTTCCGACCTACTGTTCCCGGACAAAGTATAATTTCCCACCGCCAGGACAAACGCCGTTAACTAGACGAAGGGGATGTCGACGTATTTTCTGTATCGCATCGATCACAAGAACGTCATAGACTTCTGGTACATACTGCAAGAGCAACATGTGATCTTGCGGCGACAGGTAAAATATTACCCTCCAGCTAGCTGGGGTGTTGCTGGTAAGAGAAGTGAAATGAGAAGCTAGTTCAACGTTCAAGAACTCACGTTCATGCCTGCTGTATTCAGGGGACTATTTATCGTTCGTAAGTTAGCGAGAAGTCGACCTGGATGCATGCCAACAGGGCCATTGCAGGGTCCTGTTTTATGATCTTTTTTCTCCCATTTTTTTTCTTTTTTTTAGTGAACTGTATAAGTCTAGGGGTAGCGTCTTTGATTCATAACCAAAACCTCTTCGGTCCCGGGTTCGATCCCCGCAACTGCCTAAATTTTGATAAATAATCAGCATTGGCGGCCGAAGACTTCCGGCATAAGAAGTCAGCCTCATTCTGCCAACGCCCTTGTCAAAGAGGGCGGAGGAGCGGATAGAGGTTCAGGGCACTCTCTTGTCCTAGGAGTGGGAAATTGCCCCTAAAGGCGGAAGAATCAGCAATGATCAACGACATGAGGATGCAGAAGGCAATGGAAACCACTGCATTAGAGACACGTAACGTGCATCCACAGGACATGTGGCCTGTAATTGAAGAAGTGTCATGATGATCTCTCCACTGGCAAAAGATTCCGGAATAGTCCCCTATTCGGATCACCGGGAAGGGACTGCCAAGGGGGAGGTTACGATGAGAAAAAGATTGAATAATCAACGAAAGGATAACGTTCTACGAGTCGGGGCGTGGGATGTCAGAAGCTTGAACGTGGTAGGAAAACTAGAAAATCTGAAAAGGAAAATGCAAAGAATAATCTAGATATAGTAGGGGTCAGTGAAGTGAAGTGGAAGGAAGACAAGGATTTCTGGTCAGATGAGTATCGGGTAATATCAACAGCAGCAGAAAATGGTATAACAGGTGGAGGATTCGTTATGAATAGGAAGGTAGGGCAGAGGGGTGTTACTGTGAACAGTTCAGTGACCGGGTTGTTCTAATCAGAATCGACAGCAGACCAACACCGACAACGATAGTTCAGGTATACATGCCGACGTCGCAAGCTGAAGATTAACAGATAGAGAAAGTGTATGAGGATATTGAAAGGGTAATGCAGTATGTAAAGGGGGACGAAAATCTAATAGTCATGGGCGACTGGAATGCAGTTGTAGGGGAAGGAGTAGAAGAAAAGGTTGCAGGAGAATATGGGCTTGGGACATAGAATGAAAGAGGAGAAAGAGTAATTGAGTTCTGTAACAAGTTTCAGCTAGTAATAGCGAATACCCTGTTCAAGAATCACAAGAGGAGGAGGTACACCTGGAAAAGGCCGGGAGTTACGGGAAGATTTCAGTTAGATTACATCATGGTCAGACAGAGATTCCGAGATCAGATACTGGATTGTAAGGCGTACCCAGGAGCAGATATAGACACAGATCACAATATAGTAGTGATGAAGAGTAGGCTGAAGTTCAAGACATTAGTCAGGAACAATCAATACGCAAAGAAGTGGGATACGGAAGTACTAAGGAATGACGAGATACGTTTGAAGTTCTCTAACGCTATAGATACAGCAATAAGGAATAGCGCAGTAGGCAGTACAGTTGAAGAGGAATGGACATCTCTAAAAAGGGCCATCACAGAAGTTGGAAAGGAAACCATAGGTACAAAAAAGGTAGCTGCGAAGAAACTGTGGGTAACAGAAGAAATACTTCAGTTGATTGATGAAAGGGGGAAGTACAAACATGTTCCGCGAAAATCAGGAATACAGAACTACAAGTCTCTGAGGAATGAAATAAATAGGAAGTGCAGGGAAGCTAAGACGAAATGCCTGCAGAAAAAATGTGAAGACATCGAAAAAGATATGATTGTCGGAAGGACAGACTCAGCATACAGGAAAGTCAAAACAACCTTTGGTGACATTAAAAGCAACGGTGGTAACATTAAGAGTGCAACGGGAATTCCACTGTTAAATGCAGAGGAGAGAGCAGATAGGTGGAAAGAATACACTGAAAGCCTCTATGAGGGTGAAGATTTGTCTGATAGAAGAAGAAACAGGAGTCGATTTAGAAGAGGTAGGTGATCTAGTAATAGAATCGGAATTTAAAAGAGCTTTGGAGGACTTACGGTCAAATAAGGCAGAAGGGATGGATTACAATCCATCAGAATTTCTAAAATCATTGGGGGAAGTGGCAACAAAACGACTATTCACGTTTGTGTGTAGAATATATGAGTCTGGCGATATACCATCTGACTTTCGGAAAAGCATCATCCACACAATTCCGAAGACGGCAAGAGCTGACAAGTGCGAGAATTATAGCACGATCAGCTTAACAGCTCATGCATCGAAGCTGCTTACAAGAATAATATACAGAAGAATGGAAAAGAAAATTGAGAATGCGCTAGATGACGATCAGTTTGGCTTTAGGAAAAGTAAAGGGACGAGAGAGGCAATTCTGACGTTACGGCTAATAATGGAAGCAAGGCTAAAGAAAAATCAAGACACTTTCATAGGATTTGTCGACCTGGAAAAAGCGTTCGACAATATAAAATGGTGCAAGCTGTTCGAGATTCTGAAAAAAGTAGGGGTAAGCTATAGGGAGAGACGGGTCATATACAATATGTACAACAACCAAGAGGGAATAATAAGAGTGGACGATCAAGAACGAAGTGCTCGTACTAAGAAGGGTGCAAGACAAGGCTGTAGCCTTTCGCCCCTACCCTTCAGACTGTACATTGAGGAAGCAACGATGGAAATAAAAGAAAGGTTCTGGAGTGGAATTAAAATACAAGATGAAACGATATCATTGATACGATTCGCTGATGACATTGCTATCCTGAGTGAAAGTGAAGAAGAATTAAATGATTTGCTGAATGGAATGAACAGTTTAATGAGTACACAGTACGGTTTGAGAGTAAATCGGAGAAAGACGAAGGTAATGAGAAGTAGTAAAAATGAGAACAGCGAGAAACTTAACATCAGGATTGGTGGTCACGAAGTCAATGAAGTTAAGGAATTCTGCTACCTAGGCAGTAAAATAACCAATGACGGACGGAGAAAGGAGGACATCAAAAGCAGACTCGCTATGGCAAAAAAAGGCATTTCTGGCCAAGAGAAGTCTACTAATATCATTACCGGCCATAATTTGAGGAAGAAATTTGTGAGGATGTACGTCTGGAGTACAGCATTGTATGGTAGTGAAACATGGACTGTGAGAAAACCAGAACAGAAGAGAATCGAAGCATTTGAGATGTGGTGCTATAGACGAATGTTGAAAATTAGGTGGACTGATAAGGTATGGAATGAGGAGGTTCTACGCAGAATCGGAGAGGAAATGAATATGTGGAAAACACTGATAGGGAGAAGGGACAGGATGATAGGACATCTGCTAAGACATGAGGGAATGACTTCCATGGTACTAGAGGGAGCTGTAGAGGGAAAAAACTGTAGAGGAAGACAGAAATTGGAATACGTGAAGCAAATAATTGAGGACCTAGGTTGCAAGTGCTACTCTGAGATGAAGAGGTTAGCACAGGAAAGGAATTCGTGGCGGGCCGCATCAAACCAGTCAGTAGACTGATGACCAAAAAAAAAAAAATCAGTGTAGACGGCGTTGGAAACCGTTTTTAAGTTCGAATGTGTTGGCTGCCACCTTTCGTTTCTATATGTTGGGTTTCGCACCTATATAGGGCAAAACAAAATCAACAGCCACAAAAGACACGCCAAATTAATATGAAATAAAAAGTAAAAAACGCAAAAGTTAAAAAACTAAAAAAACAAAAATTTCTTGCTTTGGACCACGTCCTCAGAAATATGTATATATCTCCAGGAAAGGAAGAGAAGAGACATTATAGCCTGGCTTCGGGTTGCGAGTCCTGCCCACTCTGCCTCCAACAGCCCATGGCTGCCTTTTTTTGTTTACTAATCAAGGACACTACCCAATTTTTTATTTATTTATTTTTTATTTTCAAAAAGTTGCAGAAAAAAAATGACACGAAGGTGTTTCGAAATTGGCTCGCCCGCATTGCCGTCTAACATCGTAACCCGATTTTTGTCTTTTCATTTTTGTTTTTCTTTCATTTTAAAGTTCTCCGTCTTCAGGCCACAAATGGCCTACCGGGACCATCCGACCGCCGTGTCATCCTTGGAGGAGGATGCAGATAGGAGGGGCGTGGGGTTAACACACCGCTCTCCCGGTCGTTATGATGGTATTCTTGACCGAAGCCGCTACTATTCGGTCGAGTAGCTCCTCAATTGGCATCACGAGGATGAGTGAACCCCGAAAAGTGGCAGCAGCGCATGGCGGCCTGGATGGTCACCCATCCAAGTGCCGACCATGCGTTTAACTTCGGTGATCTCACGGAACCCGGTGCATCCACTGCGGCAAGGTCGTTGCCTGGTGTGTGTGTGTGTGTGTGTGTGTGTGTGTGTGTGTGTGTGTGTGTGTGTGTGTGTGTGTGTGAAATTTCAAAAAGGAAATAGAAAAAGGTGTAGTGTCTTTGATCAGTAACCAAAACGTCCTCCTCCCCGTGTTCTAAACCCGCCACCGCTTAAATTTTGATTAAGAATCAATATTGACGGGCGAAGACTTCCGACATAAGAAGTCACCCTCATTCGGCCAATGGCCTTCGCGAAGAGGGGGCAGGAGAGATTCAGAGCACCCTCTTGTCCATGGGGTGGGAAGCTGCCCCTAAAGTCTGAGCAATCAGCAATGGCCAACGGCATGAGGATGCAGAAGCCAATGGAAACGACAAATATCGTTTACCCACAGGACATGTGGTTTGTAATTGAAAAAGCGTCATGATGATCTCTCCTCTGGCAAATGATTGCGGAATAGTCCCCCATTCGGATCTCCGGGAGGGGACTGCCAAGGAGATAGTCTGAATAATTGAATCAACGAATGGATAATGTTTTACGAGTCGGGGCATGAAATTTCAGGATCTTGAAAGTGGTAGGGAAGCTAGAAAATCTGAAAAGGGAAATGCAAAGGCTCGTCTAGATATAGTAGGGGACAGTGAAGCGCAATTGAAGAAGACAAGGATTCCTTGTCAGACAGGGTAATATCAACAGGAGCAGGAAATGGTAGGAGGAGGATTCGTTATGAATAGGAAGGTAGGGCAGAGAGTGTGTTACTGTAAAAAGTTTAGTGATAGGGTTGCTCTTATCAGAATCGACAGCAAACCGACACCGACAACGATAGTTCAGGTATACATGTCGAAGTCGCAAGTTGAAGAGGAAGATATAGAGAAAGTATATGATGATATTGAAAAGATAATACGGTACAAAAAGGCAAAGGAAAACCTAATAGTCGTAGAACACTGGAATGCAGTTGTAGGGGAAGGAGTAGAGGAAAAAATTGCAGGAAAATATTGGCTTGGGACAAGGAATGAAAGACTAATTGAGTTCTGAAATAAATTTCACCTCATAGTAACAAATACTCTGTTCAAGAATCACAAGAGGAGGAGGTATCCTTGGAAAAGGCTTGATGATACAGGAATGTTTTAGTTCGATTACATCATAGTCACACAGACATCCCGAAATCAGATACTGAATTATAAGGCGTACCCAGAAGCAGATGTCGACTCCCATTACGATGTAGTAGTGGTGAAGAGTAGGCTGAAATTCAAGAGGTAAGCGAGGAAGAACCAATACGCAAAGTAGTTGGAAATGGAAGTACTACGGAATGACGAATAACGCTTGTAATTCTCTAAGGCAGTAGATACAGCAATAAGGAATAGCTCAGTAGGCAGCACAACTGAAGAGGAATGAGCAGCTCTGAAAAGGACAATCATAAAAGTTGGAAATAAAAACATAGGTATGAAGATGGTAACTGCGAAGAAACCATGGGTAACAGAAGAAATACAGAAGCTGATCGATGAATGAAGGAAGTACAAAACTGTTCAAGGAAAAACACGAATACAGAAATACAACTCGCTGAGGAATGAAATAAACAGGAAGGCCAGGAAAGCTAAGACGAAATGGCTGCATGAGAAATGTGAATAAATCGAAAAAGAAATGCCGCACATAGCTGTGATCCTTGTAATGTGGGAACGTGCGGACACTCTCATTCGAGATGATCGTCGGATCACAAACACCTCGCTGCTCAACTGGGGGACTGTACTGGTAGTGCTGACACAATAGTCCGCCAGTTGGGGTACTCAGAGATGTGTGGCCCGCTGGGTTCATCAGCACCTATTGGAAGACAATAAAGAGCAAGGAAGGACCATCTGTGCGGAATTACTTGATCGTTAAGAGAATAATCATGACAATTTTTTCGCCCAACATCGTCACAGGCGATGAAACTTGGGTTCATCACTTCGAACCGGAAACAAATCGGCAATCCATGGAGTGGCGCCACACTACCTCTCCTCGGATGAAAAAGTTCAAAGCTGCATCGTCAGCAGGTAAAGACATGTGTTGCCTTCTGAGCCTCTGAGGGTGTTTTTCTATTTGATGACCTCTCTCATGGTGCAACTGCTAACTCGGAAGGTTTTGCGCTATCCTTTCGCAAACTGAAGAAACGATTTCATCGTGTTCGTGGCCACAAAAATGCAAACGACCTTCAACTTCTCCATACGCAAGGCCTCGCCCAAGTCAGCGCATCCGAGAGCTTCAGTGGACTATTCTTCCTCATCCATCCTACAGCCCAGATCCCAACCTTCAGACTTCCACTGTTTTACACGATGAAGGATTCCCTCCGCGTGGAGCATTACATGGATGATTGCTAGGTTTGCTAAAGCAGCAGTACGTAGGCTCCGACGTCGTAAAGTAGAGTGGTACCATACGGGCAAGCAGGGCCTCCCATTGGGGTGGCGTAAGGTTCCACTACTTATTTAACGCACCTCGTAACTTCAGTTGACTTGTGATGTAATTTTTGTGGCATGATACGGATCTTGATATTGTGTAAGGAAATTTTTCGTCTTCCCCTGACATCCTCTGCTATACAGGACAGATAGTTTAATTTGTGCAAAAGGGCCAAAATGAGTGGCTGTCAGTTACACTCGAACATTAAACTTTATTCATTTGACAAACATTGCAAGAGTAAAGAAAACAATAAAAACTGAGCAAGCCAAACATTAATTTTAGAGCTTATTTCCCAGCGAAATGCGCCATTCAATCACACGCCTAGAGGGCAAAACAGCTTTAATTTAAAACCGACTAAAGTCCAATCACTTAAGACTCAAAACAAGAATTGTAATATTAAAAGGAAGAAAGCCTCATCTTAAAACAAAAAAATGGCTCTGAGGACTATGTGACTTAACTTCTGAAGTCATCAATCCCCTAGAACTTGGAACTACTTAAACCTAACTAACCTAAGGACATTACACACATCCATGCCCAAGGCAGGATTCGAACCTGCGACCGTAGCGGTCCCGCGGTTCCAGACTGTAGTGCCTAGAACCGCTCGGCCACCCCGGCCGGCCATCTTAAAACATTTCTCTAAATTACGCTAAAGGCCCAAACGATTTCACGTCTCAAGCGCAAAACAACTTTAATTTAAAATCGGCTAGAAGCCATACACAACTAGGACAAATAAGAAAAGACAGCACATCAAACGGGGCTCAGAAGTATCCAAGGGTCGGCCTGGGATTCAAACACTAACACTCGCTTAGGTGAGAGAGACAGTCAGCCCAACAATTCTCAGTCTGACGGCAACCCAACCGACATACAGTCAACCGACCAAGCGACAGGATAACTTTCGCTCCATCCGACCAGCACACAACAGGGAGTTCAATGGAACAACGGAGTAGGTATCGGAACCCACAACGAATTACACGTTCGGTTGTCAAACTACACGCCGTGCTGGACAGCCACAACACGACGAGAAAAATACACTGCCTGAATTTACGTCAACGGCCAGGACAGGTAACCGGAAAGTTAACGGCCACAAGGCAGGAGATTCCACTGGTGCACTTCAATTCCAAAATAATCAAATTAATTAAACTCCACATGAGGGCGGCTAGAGTTTCACCAACACACGATGTTGCTCGCGGTAATGTCCCAACAGCCTATAACGAAATTCAAGCGACACAATGTGAACAGAGGGGGCTGGCTGGTAGATTAAGTAAAGACTCAACTTGCGTGTCAGGGACCGGTGAGCCACGGGCCTCGTAGCAACGGGAACAGCACCTCACACTCTGACCGCGAGTGGAAGCCGCCAGCGGGCCCGGCCAGAGACGCGCTAAGGAGACTTCCTCGCTGATCCACGCCAACCGGCCAACTGCCCAGGCCCGGAAACGGTGAAAGGACAAAATGTACGTCAGCCGATTAGACGACCAACCGAACGACCAACCAACGGTCGTCCCGCTCCAGTCTCCCTCCGTCGGACAGTTGAGGTGTGTGGCCAGCGGTTGGCGAACACTGGCTGTTTGCGCCTCACCGGCGATCCGTCCCCGACTTCAGTGCTGCTGCGTCGCGACTGCACTGCCGGTCCGTCTCCAACTGTCTGACAGACACACGACGACCCGGAAATACTATCGGTCGCTCCGGAGGTGGTAGGACAGTGCACTTATCGATACGCGCTGCTGCTGCTACTGCTTATTTCTTTTAGCGTATGGCTATACATGCATCATTAATACATCAAGTATTAGACATTAAAATCTTATAACAATCATAAATATAATTTATGTTTATATTGGTCAGTTAAAAGGTTATATCGAGGTTTGAGATCCATTCTAGCGCCGATGGGGATGCCTCCAGTAAGTCGGACCAATTCCCTGCATATGCTCGCAAGGAGCATTCACCATGGATGTGTTGGATCGTCTGTCTAGGGGCACCGCAGTCGCATTCTGGTGACATCGCTCTTCCCCATTTGTGTAGTGAATCCGCACACCTGCCATGTCCAGTAAGTATTCGATTTAATGCGGTCCATGTTTTCCGTGTTAGTTCCATTCCAGAGATGCTGCAGTTATAGCTGTCAAACCAGGTCTGTAGTTGGTCATTTGTCTTTTGGTTCCAATCTAGTCTCCATTGTTTCATGTGGTCATAGTTATTATTTTGAAGCTGCTCAGCTGTGCGTATGGGTGGCTTTCTTGATTTCAATCGAGTGTGTCGCAGTTGTGAGAATTCTTCTTTAATTAGTAGTTCTGGTTTTGTCTCAATCTTTCTGAATTTGTGCAGTAGGGCCGCTTTTCTACGCAGGTCCGGGGGCAGGATATTACATAGCACCGGTAACCAGTACGTGGGCGTTGATTTAACAGTTCCAGAAATCAACCTCGTTGTGTTATTTAATTGCCTGTCAGTAAGTTTGGTGTGACAGCTATTAATCCAGACTGGAGCGCAGTACTCAGCCACAGAGAACACTAAGGCGATAGATGAGGTGCGTAATGTTTTTGCGTTAGCTCCCCAAGTAGTACCACTAAGGTTTTGGATGATGTTATTCCGTGTTCCAATTTGTGCAGTGGTGTTCTCCAGATGTTTTCGGTAAGAAAGAGTGCGATCCAATGTTATACCTAAGTACTTTGCAAACTTATTATGTTTGAGGTTGGTGTTTCCGAGTTTTATGTTAATAATTTCATTTGCCATTTTGTTATTAAGATGGAATGTAGATACTTCAGTTTTGTTAGGGTTTGGCTTGAGTCTCCATTTCTTGAAATAATTGTATAATATTTCAACGTCATTATTGAGGACTTCCTCTGTATTGAAGAGATACTTGTCTCTGGTAGCCAGTGCTATGTCATCCGCATAGCAAAATTTTCTTGACTTTGTGTTTGGGAGATCTGCTATATAGAGGTTAAGCAGAAGAGGGGCCAATACGGAGCCTTGCGGAAGCCCGTTGTTAATAAGTTTTGTTTTGCTTGTCTCTCCGTTTAGGGTGACCTGGAAGGTTTTGTTACTCAGCATATTATGTATTATGGATGTTAGAATCTGGTAAGGAATCACTCTTAAGAGTTTGTAAATTATTCCATCTCTCCAGACAGTATCATATGCAGATGTTAAGTCTAGAAATACAGCACTTGTTTTCAGTTTCTGTTGAAAGCCAGCCTCTATGTAGGATGTTAATGCAGAACTTGGTCACAGCAACTACAGCCAGGTCTGAAGCCTGCCTGTTCTATAGGTAAGTTCTCCATAATAATTCCGCTAATTCGATTATGGACAAGTCGTTCGAGAAGTTTGTATCTACAGCTAAGCTACTGCTACTGCTGCTGCTCACGGACAAGTAAGGCAGGAAGCTAGTGACGCCAGTGAATGGAACAAGAAAACGAGGCGGCAATACCGTAATAGAAGACGACAAACAATAAATGGCATGAACACGAGCCGTGCATGCCTCCTCCTTCGGTGTGTAGGATAATTTTGTTTCACCTCTTTCATGTATTTTCACAATCAACGTTAGTGTTAACAGATACAAAATTTGAGACTAACAAGGGAACCTCCCCAATGCACCCCCCTCAGATTTAGTTATAAGTTGGTACAGTGGCTAAGCCTTGAAAAACTGAACACAGATCAGTCGATAAAACAGGAAGAAGTTGTGTGGAACTATGAAAAAATAAGCAAAATATACATACCGAGTAGTCTATGCGCAACATAGGCAACATCAAAGAGTATGTGAGCTCAGGAACGCCGTAGTCCCGTGGTTATCGTGAGCAGCTGCGAAACGAGAGGTCCTTGGATCAAGTTTTCCTTCGGGTGAAAAGTTTATCTTCTTTATTTTCGCAAAGTTATGATCTGTCCATTCGTTCATTGACGTCTCTGTTCACTGTAATTAGTGTCTGTGTTTTGCGACCGCACCGCAAAACCGTGCGATTAGTAGACGAAAGGACGTGCCTCTCCAATGGGAACCGAAAACACGTCTGATATATTCTATGCGACACTGGTGACGGCATTTACGTCACATGACAGGAATATATCGTCGGCCCACCTAACTTGTACACTTGGCGAATGGGTAAAAAGATTCTTCTACCTTGCCCGATTTAGGTTTTCTTGTGGATGTGATAATCACTCTCAAAAAAGTGATGAAAACATAAGAGTTTGTCACATAAACCGCAACAAATGAATGCAACAGTTTCACAGTCGCACAGTTTTCCCTGTGCTCTGTCAAAACATATGTTTTTAACGTTTTCATATTTTTCCGTGTGTAGACCGTCAAATCCTGCATATGTCCAAGCAAATCTGAACATGTCCTGGAATTTTGGAGAGCGAAATTCATTACATAAAGAATTAAACCTTTCACTTGAGGGAAGACTTAAACCAAGGACCTCTCGTTCCGCAGCTGCTCACGCTAACCTCGGGACCACGGCGTTCCCGAGCTCCCGTTCTCATTGATGTCGCCTATCTTGTGCATGGACTACTCAGTTTGTATATTTTGCTTATTTTTTTCATAGTTCTATACAACTTCTTCCTGTTTTCTCGATAGATTTGTGTTCAGTTTTTCAAGGCCTATCCACTGTGCCAACTTATAACTAAATCTGAGGGGGGTGCGATGGGGAGGTTCCCTTGTAAGTAAAATCTGTCGTGGAATGTTTACAGTGAAGAAACCTAAAAGTGATGTCGATCTAAAGACTTCATTTGCAGTTTGATTACATAAATATGCTATTTGTTTAATGAGCAGATCCAAAATTTGACACTAAGTAAAAACTGTCGTGGAATGTTTCCAGTGAAGGAACCTAAAAGTGATGTGGATCTAAAGACTTCATTTGCAGTTTGATTACACAAATATGCTATTTATTTAATGAGCAGCACATGTTACACGAATATTTTGAAGTGTCCTCAATTATTTTTAAATTCGTTACCGAGCGAGGTGGCGCAGTGGTTAACACACTGGACTCGCATTCATGAGGACGACGGTTCAAACCCGCGTCCAGCCAGTCTGATTTAGATTTTCCGTGATTTCCCCAAATCGCTTCAGGCAAATGCCGGGATGGTTCCTTTGAAAGGGCACGGCCGACTTCCTTCCCCATCCTTCCCTAATACGAGCTTATGCTCCCTCTCTTATTACCTCGTTGTCGAAGGGAGGTTAAACACTAATTTCCTCCTCATCCTCTTAAATTCGTTCAGGCAGTATTTCCTTACTGTCGGAATATGGATTATAGTGTCTTCCGCAGCTGGCAGGCCTGAACTATTAGTGACAGCTATGCACCAGCAATAACGACTCTAGCCATGGGCGACTGCATTTTATACATCGCTGTCTGAAGATTCGGCAGACTGGTCAGTGTCACCGTTGTCCATAACTGCTGCAGGAGCATCAGTTTCAGAATCACTTCCATTAGAAAGTCTTTTACGTCACTTTCACAATTGAGTTCTCTTAACAATGCTTCCCTTGTAGCATCTTCCGTCAGCAAAACATCATTCCTATATGCCATTTAAAAAAAATACATCACATTCAGCAAAAGAACAGATACTCAATGTGTACACAGTAACCCTTAAAATACTTATTTTAAATTAATTAAATGTTGTCTCACAACTTCGAATGTCCGTCCTCGACAGGCTCTCACTCAGTAAGGAATTTACACCGGTCGCTTCGAGCTGTGTATGCGCAGTATCAAACAAAAATCTCCAGTGTCAGAGTGACCCTGGAGTACACTTCTAGCGATAAGATATATGTTTGCTGCTCGATCTTTGCAGTAAGCGATATCGGCCACTTTATGAGCATCAGATACTCAAAATCGGAAGAAAAATGATACAAATCATGATATACTGTGAAAGGGTCCTGTAGCCACCTTTCATTAGTCCGGTAGCCCATTTTCATTACCATTTCTCTTCCTTTTCCTTGTTTCTCTCTTCTCTTTACTCTCATAGTGGCGTGATTTAATGAATGTGGTTGTGTGTCACGTTGCTAGACGGCGGCGTAGTCTGCTGCACAAAGTCTGCGATAGTCGTACAAATTCAGCAGCAGTTGTACAGAATAGCCAACTCTCGTAGTGGTCAAGTAGGCAATGAGGTTTGCGCTACTGATGAGAGATCCACCTGCGTTAGGTTGGTGGCGGAAATGGCATCTTTGGGTTTTCCGGGCCACGCGGAGCGTGGAAGAGGCTTGAGAAGCGGGAGGCAGTCTGCCGCCGGTATGGGAAGCGTCCACAGCTGTGCTCCAGTCGAAGAAGGGTGAGTTAGACTGACCGCGTGGCGCGTTGTTACTTGGCGAGGGGAGAGCTGTTAGCTTTTGGTCTCGCTTTTTGAATCTGGAAGATCGCTTTGCCTTGTCGCAGCAAGGAATGCAAAACTTTGGCAGATTTTTCTTTTAGCAAATTTCTGTAGCAGACTTGGATCCGCCGGAAGAGCGCCACACAAAGTTGTCGATAAGAAGTGAGCACTCGCTTCTGTATGAATGTCTGTTTGCCTTCAGCTGTGCCTGCATAAGCTTTCACCTTTCTAAATATTTAGAGCTTTGCCTTCTCGTAAATTTTCCTTGCTTTATGTGTCTTTCGTCCGTGGGGAGCCAACCACGTGGTAGAACATTATAGTTGTTGGGCTACCGGCATCACTAACTGTCCGATCGCATGTTTGTTTTAGATAATGTTAACATGATTGTGTGATGTGATATTGTTGGAATTTGGCACTATACCTAGAAATTGTGTCTCCACAAACCACGAGTTATCAGGAATCGTGTACATGCCTCACATCCTTATCTTACGAATAAATGATTTTATCTACAATTTTCTCTTGTGTTCCGAGATTATTTTTTTGCACCTAGGCCACTCACCTCGTAGCTTTCCCGTTAGCACATCCAATGCGTTTCCTTATGCACAGGTCCAGTGATTAGTTTCCCCTTGTATTTTATAACAAATGCTTTAGATTAAGTCTTATTTTCAGGTGTGTTGCTGGGAGCTGATCTTCTGCACAGTGTTCTTGCATGTGCTATTTTATTTTAAATGTTTGACTGTCGTGAACAGTGCACGGGGAACACTATTAATTACATCGTATCCCCTATGAGCGACATTACAACGTATGCATTTTTGTGAGTTTTTGGTCTGTGATCAAATTAATTTATTTTCCCACTCGACCAAATCTTTGATTAGTTGTATGCCTAGAGTCGGTGGCGACCCTACTCTTCTCACGTTAATTTCATAAGCAATAAGTATTTCCATTCCCAATAATAAGGAATAACCCGTAGTAACAGGTTAGTTACAACTGAATCAATAGCAACTATGCATGGCATGTGTCTCTCCACCGATTGACTGACGTGTTTCAAAGGTGTCATTATTATTATATGAATCATGGAAAAAATACACGGCGCTCATCGTGGAAACCCTTTTAATGCAACCTGGTAAGGATCCCATACTAACAAGAAAGACTCAAGAATTAGAAGAACGAGTGTATGTAAGCCAGTTGTTCAGTGTATGAATCATATTTTCTTAAGAATCTTCCAGTATGTCTCAGATTTTATGTGTTCATTCCACTTTTAGTCATTCCACATAGAAACTGCCAGATGTTTTATGTATCTTACATTTTCCATTCATTTTTCACTGATAGTTTGCTCGAACAGTAATGGCTCTCTTCATCTAATCATGTGCAACACATTTATTTACATCCACGTTAAACTCCCAGCCACTAAAACATTCGCTGAAACGCCCTGGAACATGGAAACCATGTGGCGGTCCGTGACTCGAACTCCGGACCTTAATCTTTCACGGCCTGGAGATCTACTAACTGAGCTACCCAAGCAAGACTCATGCCCCGTCATCACAGCTTTACTTCCGGCAGTTTCGAAGGAAGGAGATGAAGCCGGCCGAAGTGGCCGCGCGGTTCTGGCGCTGCAGTCTGGAACCGCGAGACCGCTACGGTCGCAGGTTCGAATCCTGCCTCGGGCATGGATGTGTGTGATGTCCTTAGGTTAGTTAGGTTTAACTAGTTCTAAGTTCTAGGGGACTAACGACCTCAGCAGTTGAGTCCCATAGTGCTCAGAGCCATTTGAACCATTTGAAGGAGATGAAGCACTGGAGGAAATAAAGCTGTGAGGACGAGTCGTGAGATGTGCTTGGGGGAGCACAGTTGGTAGAGCACTTGGCCGCGAAAGGCGAAGGTCCCGAGTCGAGCCGCGCGGAGTGGCCGCGTGGTTAGAGGCGCCATGTCACGGTTTGCGCGGCCCCTCCCGCCGGAGGTTCGAGTCCTCCCTCGGGAATGGGTGTCTGTGTTGCATGGGTGTGTGGGTCGTTCTTAGCGTAGGTTAGATGAAGTATTGTGTAAGTCCAGGGACCGATGACCTCTGCAGTTTGATCCATTAGGCATTCATATACATTTGAACATTTTCCGAGTCGCACCTCGGCGCGCCAAACAGTTTTAATCTGCCAGGAAGTTTCGTATCTGCGCACTCCGTTGCACTGTGAAAATTCATTCTGGAAACATTCGTCGCATCTGTGTAGCTCTTTCTCCAACTCACATTTCACTACAGGTTTCTGGTGCTGTAACCCTGAAATAGAGTGCAGCATCGTCTATGGACGATTACACAGGATGTTCGGGGCATAAGAGCAAATACTGTGATAATTGGTATCGTATTTTGTACCCGCTTCAGTGTCTTAGTTGCATTTCCTATGCGCCTAACAGTCTTCCTGCAAAAAAGTCGCTGTGGCCGAGCGGAAGCGCTTCAGTCCGGAACCGCGCTGCTGCTACGGTCGCAGGTTCGAATCCTGCCTCGGGCATGGATGTGTGTGATGTACCTAGGTTAGCTAGGTTTAAGTAGTTCTAAGTCTAGGGTTGTGATGATCTCAGATGTTAAGTCCCGTAGTGCTTAGAGCCATTTGAACCACTTGAGCAAATAAGTCTCATAAATTACTATACGATGTTTTCTGTGCGGTCGTAACTGCACCACACCTATCAGTATAGAACAACCGTTTTGAGTCGACAGTTCAATACCGGACCTGCTTCCCAGTTCTTGACACATGTATTTGGAGGCACTAATAATCTAAAAGATACTACTCCTAATGGCTATAGTTATTATTTTGCAAATTAAGTAAATATTGATTTAATGTTTTTCAGTACTCTGTCCTCAGTCACCAAGAAAATATCAGCACTTATATCCTTGATACACTGTACTTACAGCTCCTTACGCACTATAACATATGTAAATGAAGTATTATAATGCTACCTGAGCGAAACGATGGATACAGCGGAATTGTTTATGGGATTCTCCCAATATGCGCCACATGTAACTCCGAAATAACTGAGAGCAAAGAATACTGATACCTCTCATTCCTTCAGCACAGAAGAGCTAAACTGGCTATCTCCGTAAGATATAGGGTAAGGCTTAGACCATTGTTGCCCTAAATCTTAGAAAGCAGACAGTCCTCTAAGTTTCTGTCCTCATGTCTAAAATCTGTAAAATAAATAAGAGAGTGCCTTTTCAGATTCAGTGGAAACTTTTCACAATTCTTAACATCCTAGATTCCACCGATGAAAAAGTACCACTTCGCAAATATTGAAGCTCACGTTTCATAAAGGCTGGCTTTAAAATCTAAAAAATCGTGGGCGTGGTGGTACCATAAATTGCAGACCCCTGGTGCATAAGGTTGGCACTATTACGAGAGTCTACACAGTGACCATGGCTGTAAGTCCAAACAGTGATAATGGCTGTCTGAGATCACGTCATAAACCGTTTGTATTTTGTGGAATTAGGCATCAGAAGAAGCGGGTGGCTGATACTTGTAAATGATCTAACACTTAAATAGTTATGCCAATGATAAACCACTACCGAATGACACAATGAATGTTGGGTTGGCTGAAGAGTCAACACCGTGTTGCGAGAGGAGGCCGAAATTCACTCGTTTTAACTCACGCAGGCTGGCGTGAGTAGGGAAGGACTATACAGACATGAGGTCTGGAACATGTTAAGGAATTAGAATTCAGAAAGCGGACGTAATTAGTTGATACTTAACTTTAATCCATTAATGATGAACGTCGCTCTAGACGGTACATGATTGACGATTTTATCTGTTCATATTATAGTAACTGAATATGGCGCCTTGCTAGGTCGTAGTAAATGACGTAGCTGAAGGCTATGCTAAACTGTCGTCTCTGCAACTGAGAGCGTTTGCAGGCAGTGAACCATCGCTAGCAAAGTCGGCTGTACAACTGAGGCGAGTGCTAGGGAGTCTCTCTAGACCCGTCGTGTGGCGGCGCTCGGTCTGCAATCACTGATAGTGGCAACACGCGGGTCCGACGTATACTAACGGACCGCGGCCGATTTAAAGGTTACCACCTAGCAAGTGTGGTGTCTGGCGGTGACACCACAATGAACTTCATACACAGCGACAAACAAGCTATAGTTGTCCTCTGTAGAGCGATTTATGGGGCTGAAACGAAGCTCTGTAAATGAGTAGACATGCTGGAACGAAACTATGTACCGAACAGATTAATCCTAAACACCTGCAAAGACCAATACCGACACTTTCCAGTTCCATATGCATTCAGAAGGCTCTACGTGGACAGAAACACTGCCGAAGCACTAACATAAACATCATTGTGTCTACACTCTTATGAAAGTCGGTGGCAGAAAAAAATATCCTCCAGAAAACTGGAGGCTAAAATTGGAATCTGCTTTTCCAATGGTGTCTTTCTTGTATGATACATGTCTACCCACATCAGGCAAGTTGATGTCGTACTGAACAAAACGCGCAGATTGGTCACCAGCTTTCCAAAACTTACTCCTACAGATAAGCTATATTACGTGGCTAGAATCCCTCCATCAACAATTCTACAGGATCAACTGCCTGCTGAGAGAGAATGAGGCCATTCACATCCGTGGAACAACCATTAGGCCCATACGGCGTTGGAACAACTACCTGACGGCTAAATTCGAGAAATATCTACCTCAAAGCAACGGAGGACTGTGGACAACAAACCCACCTTAAATGTGCAGTTGTGGGCAACTTCAAACGCTAATCACCTGATGGAATCATCTCGAAAGCTTTGAAGTCTTGTTATCCGTCAACAGACTGCGAACAATAATAAGCAGAATGTAAATTTTCCACATTGGGTACCTAGTACGACGCCTGTTGCTTACGTGACTAATATGGTTAATTTTGTAAAACATGATTTGTAATATGCAGATTGTGTTAGAAACGCCACAGATGTAGAACAGTTGCGTTATCCTAATTGATTTTTTTCCTTTCTTTATAATCTGAGGATTCACGCCCGAGTAGTAACAGGACCAAATTAAGCTGTCTACGTGAAATATCAGTTCTCTCCATTTTCACGTAAAGATGTAGTATTTCCATTTCCATGGTTCCCATTTAAACTGCGTGTGCAAATATGTTACACGTTCTTATAGGCTTTAGTGGCCAGTTACTAATCACAGCAATCCGTCGCTGAATTTCTCCCTTGTATTTTGCAACATCCAAACACTTGATCGGTACTTCACTACCGCATTTCGCGCTAAACGTAGGTATACGGTAATCTTATCAACTGTACTACACATCCTCAGGAGTTTAACAACAAAGTCGTCCTTTCGCCATATTGCGCCTACTTTGTGAGGCACCAACAGTTTACGAACATTGCTGTAATCCAGTACTCAATGGCGTTGCCGCGCGGTTTTTCTACTGAAGTTTCGCTTCAGTAAATCACCAAAACTGTTGCACAGAACATGTTTAGAAGGGTCTTATTGTTTCAGCGCCCATGTTTTCCAGCAATATATCTTCTTCCTGTTAAATCGACATTATTTTAACGTTCCGTTGAAATAATAAAGTAACGGATCACGCGTATCTTATCGATTCGTACAAAATCCAATATAACGTCCGAGTCGCCCTCTTCAATAACGTGCGTTCGTTTAACGTTATGCCGACAATCTGGCGAGGTGCGTGCGATTATCATCATGCCTGTTGGGGCAGCGTGATCATAATGTTATCATTTAACATTCTCTTTGAAGCCATATTCATTAACGGAAAATGCTGCATTTGCCAATGCAAAATATTTGAATACACAGTTTAACCGCTGGTAGCATGCGAACTGTAATTACAAACCCTCGGATACAGCGGCCACGTACAATGAGCAGCGGTTAACGCAGTTTTGTGTAGATAATACAATAGCTCTAAAGACAGCTGTGTGTGTGTACCGTCAGGACTATAAGCTAAGTCACGTTGAAAGGTGGCTACACTGTGCCACTGCGCCAGAGAGTGCGCCAAAGAGTACTATTAAGCCGCCTCCACAGTGCTTGTGAAGAGATCGTAGAGGACAGTTTTGTCGAGAGCTCGTAGCAGTGTGTGCGTGGGCAGAGCTCGTGGTTGTCGTGAAGTTGGAGCAAGATGTTGTAGTAAAGAGTGTTGTTCCATGTCTTATGCAGTTATTTGATGGGAGAGATAGCAGATGTTATTGTAATGAGTGCATTTCGTCAATATATATGAAGGTAAAATTTATAATGTTCCTTTATTAGTTGTGTATCTGAAATAATGTGTCACTACAGGTTCAGTCAACAAAGCATCTGGCTTGTGTTCTTGGATTAGAGTGTAATTGTGATTTTCTTGCGTAATTATAGTTTTTCTAAATTTTTTTTGTCACGCCAGTATAGTTGGTATTTAAAAATTCTTGTCTTGTTGGAAAAGAACCGTGCCAGATGAGGACGTTGAGTCACACTCCCACATACAGAACAGTTACATTTGTGCTAGGATTTGTAGATTTTATAGTTGCTGGGGACTTAATTAATTAACTGTGTTTACGGAAATTTTCTTACATTGTTTGTTGCAGTCAGATAGCGTAATAATTCTAGTCAGGGCCAACCGATTACGAGACTTACGTAATCGGACATACAGCTATTAAAATCATTTTCAATCATATATTTAAATAAGCCCCCATGCACGTGGCGACCGCTGCTTCGGATCGTCCCTTGGAATTGTTCTGATTGTGAAATTGTAGGCTGTAGTATTGTTGTAGTAATTTGTAGTTAGTAATTGTAGTCTATTTTGCATGTGTAGATTTGGTAATTGGCATTCTTCTAATGGTATTGTTCAAAATTTAATTTTTATTGCCTTGTATACGCGTTTGACAATCTTGTGCAATTATTTCAATTGTTCGATTGATCGTGTTTGAGGGAGACATTATGTGTGAATAGTATTGTTGGAGATAAGGGGTCATTGTGTGTGATTTTCGTACAGTGACGAATCTTTCGTATATTTTGTAAATGATTACACGATCAATGAAAAAGGCAAAAATGATGAATAGTGAGAATGACGAAATTGTTCACATGGCGAACTCGCCAACAGAGGAAAACAGTATGGTGGATAATGAGGTGGAAAACAATGTGATAAGTCGGGAAAATAGTCCGGAACCATTTCAAAATTTTTCTCAATCAGAAAATTCACAGAATACAAGATTAACGATGGAAGATTCTGGAATAGTATCGAACACAGATAGCTTTACAGCTATGACGAAGGAAACTGGTTTTGCGGGAAATGTTAGGGGCGAAAAGAATTTGGAACAAGTTAGTACGGAGCAGTTGATGAGTGCAATATTAAATTTGGGATCACGGTTAGACTCACGGATAGGAACAATGGAAACACGAATGGAAACTTTGGGATCTGAAATAAAAACAGATAGGGGAATAATGGAGCAGTTTCGATCTGAATTTAAAACAGAGATAGGAACAATGGAAACTCGGTTAGGATCTGAATTTAAAACAGAGATGGGAGCTTTGGAAACACGGATAGATTCACGAATAGGGACATGTTTCAAAAATATGAAAGATGAATTAAAGAAAGAAATCAGGGAAGAAGTACAACCGATTCTGAATTCTCACAATAATAGATTAATTGCAGTAGAAATCAGACAAAGGGAACAGGATAGAGAACAGGAAGAAAGAGATCGCGTGATAGTACAAAAATTTTCAGAGTTAAATTTACAACGTGCAAACGATAAGAAAGAAATATTTGAAAGAATCGAGGAATCCGTACCAAATGACAGAATAAATAATCTAACACGACAATATGAACAGTTAACTACCAAATGTGACAATACTGAAACCCGAGTCGCGACACTTACGGAAGACGTAAATAAACAGAAAGAACAATTAGGTGACTTATCGGAAAGAGTTGAGGAAATTTCAGATAAATTGACAAATCTTAGTTTACATGGGGACAGAGATTCAGATGATACAGCTCCATTGCCATTTGCAGAAACCGAAGAATACCAGAACATAAATAAGCATGTTGAAAATCAGGAAAAAATTAATGAACGCGTGAAAAGGGAATTTGAGGCATTACGAAAGCAAGTCAAGCAGATCGAAGGCGAAATTGTAGGAAAAGATAGCAGAAGAAATTTAGAATCACAGGTAGCAGAGGGGTTTGAAGAAAATAATTTGTTTCATTTACGGGATGCAACAAGAGAGCGCCAAGCGCGCGAACTTTACAATAATCGACATTCGGACTGGGAGAGACGCGGTAGGTCTTTGTCGCCACGAGGCGAAAACTTTGACTATAAACACTTTTTGACTGTTCGGAAATTTAAGATCTTCCGCAATTCTAAGAATGACATACATCCATGTGCATGGTTAGATCAATTTATGTACGCCCTTCCACCAAATTGGCCACTAAGTCACAAACTAGAATTCATGTGTGGATATTTAGAAAACGAACCGGCGACGCGGATGCGCGCACTCATTAGAGATTGCAATAATTTAAATGATTTTTATCATGCATTTCTATCGGCATATTGGTCCGAAAACACACAAGACAGAGTCAAACATAGTCTGATTATGCAGCGTAATTTTAAACAGTCTGAGTTCCGCACGCCGGCAGAGTACTTTGAAGACATGATTCGAAAGAATCAGTTCCTGTCCAACCCTTATAGCCCGACTGAATTAATTCGCATTTGTTTAACTAAGTTGCCACAATCCATAAGACAAATTGCTTTGGCCGGAAGATGTAAAGACGACATTGAGGCTTTTAAGACTTTGTTGCAAGAACTTGAGTATGACAACGACGACGGGACCTCTTGTAACTTTTTCAGTAACAGTATTTACAATAGATTTCCAGAGAAAAGAGATAGTGATCGGAACGGGCGTTATATGGGTAATTTTGAGAATGACAGACGTAGCAGACACGACAATAGATACCAGCCCTATGACAATAACAGACGTTCTAACAGAAATTACACAGACAATAGCGGTAATTCGTACCGGAATGATCAATCATACGGAAACAGTAATCGGTATCATCAGGACAGAAATCATTCATACAGTAATAGAAATTCTTACTACAGAAATAGTCAGGGTAGTAGATACAACAATAATTTCAGAAATGACAGTCGAAATTACACAAGAAGTAGTTATGCAGACAGACAGGAAAACAGAAATTTTAATAACAGACACAACCAAGAATTTGTATCTAACAGACAGGAGGGACCTAATTGGCATCCTCCACGTGACAGAATTTCAGAGAGACAAGTGCAAATCGTAGAAATGGATCCGCGAAATGACGCGAATACTCAAAGACGTGACGCAAACAATCGACAATGACTTGCAGCTTCGGCTTCTGGCAGCAATATAGACGGTTCAAAAAGTAATGACACTACGACTTTACACTACGTACGCCTGGAAGACATGAGAGACATTTTATTAGACGAAAAGGAAAATAATGTAGACGCATTTTTACATCCTGTTATTGAAGTATGTGTGGGTAAGAATAAGTTCACTGCAGTATTAGATTCTGGGAGCCCATTGAATGTCATTAGTGAATCAGTTTTTCGTATATGTGTAAGAACTATTGCTTGTCCTGTGTTACCTATTTCTAAAACTACAATTCGAGGTGCGATTTCTGGAAAAAGTGTGGAGGTCAAACAACAGACCAATTTAAATTTCATTTGTCAAGGATACGAATTTTCTGCTAATTTTATTATTGTTCCATTACTCAGTACACAAATTATATTAGGTATGGAGTTTCTTAACGCACATAAGGCAATTTTGAACTTTAAAGAAGGAAGTGTAAATTTGACTGTTGCTGGAATGCCGAAATGTTTAAAATTTTTCGAGTGTTTAACAAGATCTGAGTCAGATACAAAATGTTTAAGGTTTCTTACTTCTGATGTTTTCGTTGAGCATTATGACGACAATGTGTTTATTCATGATAATGACAACAGATACAGAGACGCGATGGATGGTATAATTAATAGCGAAGAATTAATTAACGAAAAGGTTAAGAAAGCTGAAGTGCCAGATGACGTTGCAAGAGAAGAGCTGCACCACATTTTAACTTCACATGCTACAGTGTTTAGTCATCACACAGGAACTATACAAGGCTTACAATATTTATTTAAAGTAAAAGAACACACACCATTTCGCGGGAAAACGTACGCTATTCCTTTGGCTTACAGAGACAAGGTTAAGAATGAACTTCAGTACATGTTAGATCAGGGCATTATTGAGCCTGCAGTCAGTCCTTATACTAGCCCATTACACGTCGTTCTTAAAAAGGATGGATCAATTCGTCTGGTTCTGGATTCCAGACAGATAAATAACATCATCATTCCTGAAACTGACCGCCCACAAAATTTAGATGAACTTCTTCAACATTTCCATGGAATTAAAGTCTTATCCACGATTGATATGCGCGCAAGTTTTTGGCAAATAGAACTCCACCCTGATTGTAGAAAATATACTGCCTTTTTAGCTTTTGGTAACTGTTACCAATTTCGGAAATTACCGTTTGGACTTACTGTATCTTCAGCAGCATTCATTCGTAGCTTAAATGAAATTTTACCTGTTTATCTTCGTGACAATATTACTTCTTATGTTGACGACATTCTTATTGCTAAACGTTCTTGGAGTGAGCACAACAAAATTTTGGACTCATTATTACGTATCTTTGCAAAAGTTGGCATGACAGTGAACTTGGAAAAATCTGAATTTGGTCGTTCTCAGGTGAAATTTCTCGGTCACATTATTTCTACAGAAGGTATTCTTCCTGATCCAGAAAAATTAGATGCTATTCGTAATTATGCTGTTCCTACTACAAAACGTGATGTTCGTAGTTTCCTTGGTGTCTGTAATTTTCTTAGACGCTTTGTTAAATTGGACGATTTGGCCACACCTCGCTTATGTGAACTATCTGGAAAGAAATCTAATTGGTGTTGGGATGAGGAAGCTCAGTCAGAATTTGAACAGCTTCGTGATGCTTTAGTTGCTGCTCCACTTCTTTCACATCCGGATTTATCGAAAGAATTTTGTTTGGCGACGGACTCATCATACAAAGGCCTAGGAGCACATTTATTTCAAGAGATAGAAGAAGACGGCGTTGTAGTACAGAAGACTATTGCATTTGGAAGTCGCGTTCTCTCTAAATCAGAGAAGAATTATTCGATTACGGAACTTGAAGCTTTGGCTGTTGTTTGGGCTTTTACAAAATTTCGCACATTTTTGTTTGGCAGACATACTAAGGTTTACACCGATCATCGAGCTCTGGAATTTCTTATGTCAACAAAATTAACTCACGGCAGATTGTCACGATGGGCGTTGTACCTACAGGAATTTGACTTTAGTATTGTTTACATACAGGGTTCTTCAAATATTGTTGCCGATGCCTTATCACGTGCACCTATGGGTTTGAAACAAAGTGCTGAAGAGGACTGCAAAGAAAACAATTATTGTTTGATGTATATTCAAGGTGTTGCGTTTGAGAACTTTATTTCGTCTTCGCTCCAGGACATCGCTAAGGAGCAAAATAAGGATCCAATCTGGAAGGACATTAAGGAGAAGTGGAGGAGAAAGGAAAGCGTAGCGATTAGACAGCATTATCTAGTTCGCAATGACATTCTTTTTAAACGAAAATCGGTCGACAACTCCGTTTGGTTAGTTTGTATTCCTGATGAGTGGGTCAATAAATTGATTTGGTATACGCATCTCAGTTATGCGCACTTTGGTCCCCGAAAATGCTTTCATAAATTACGAGAAAATTGTTACTTCAGTAATATGGAAAAACGTATTCGATCTGTTCTTGCCAAATGTAAATTATGTCAAATGGCTAAGCCTCCAACGATTTCTCACAGAGCACCGTTGTTTCCCATCATTCCAGCGAAATTAAAGGAGATGGCTGCAGTCGATTTGTTCGGTCCAGTGGTTCGTTCTACTAATGGTTTTGCGTACATTTTCGTAGCAGTGGAACTGACATCAAAATATGTGTGTTTTACACCTTTACGCAAAGCAACAGCTCGTTCAGTATCTAACGCTTTTATCAAACATTTTCTTAAAGAAGTGGGTCATGTTGATAAGGTTATATCAGATAATGGATCACAGTTTCGTTCTAAAATTTGGCTTCGTACTCTACGGCTTCGTAAAATTAAACCAATCTTCATTTCACTTTTTCACCCTCAATCTAATGCTTCAGAAAGATGGATGAAGGAAATCAATAAATTGTGTCGTCTTTATTGTCATCAGAATCACAGAACTTGGGATCGGTATCTTCATATTTTTCAAAACATTCTGAATGAACTTCCTAATGACTCAACTTCTTTACCGCCTCTATTGATATTAAAAAATAAAGTACCAACAAATCGCATTTCTGAAATCGTTCCTTTTCCGCCTTCACGGAAACTGCGACATTCTGAAGTTGTCAACCTGGCTCTACAAAATATTGCATCTGCGGCTGCTAGAAGAGAGAAATCAGCGAAACGTCCTGGTCGTTTAAAAACTTTTTCAGTTGGTCAAAAGGTATTAATTAAGTCCCATCGTTTATCTCACAAAGGAAAAGGCTTGTGTCGCAAATTTTTTCTGCTTTATAACGGTCCATATAGAATTCGCAAAATTATTCATGATAACACTGTCGAAGTAGAAACTCTTAAATCACGACGCTCTAAAGGAATACATCATATATCAAATGTTAAAATTTTTGTGGAATGACATACTTGTGAGAAACTAACAGCTAGATGTAAACATGCGGAGAGTACAAGGGTACCGCGTTGTGTTTTGGCGGCGGCACATACTCAAAGCAACAGTCAAGTCTGCGCGCCGCACAAGGCAGTCGCTGACCGCGAACAATTGCTTCCTACGTCATGCGCCCACAGCTGATCGAGCGCTCAGTGCGAATGCACTGACAGACATAAACAAATACACAGTTTAATTTCTCCGACTAAATTCAGTATAAAGCTATAGTGACTTGATGAATTCTGTTATTAACATTCAGTATTTTCCAGGATACGGTTCTATAAAATATTTAAGAACTTCAGGTAAATTCTGTGTGTCTCCGACGTTAAGAGGACTTGCTATCGAGAAAATTTCAGGAAGAATGTAATTTCGAAGAAGAAACTAATAAACTAAAAAGGGTAACTATTAATTGAGTTTATTTTTCAGGTAACATATTTCCACTTAGGTACGTACTTTAGACGTAATTTGCTGCTCGCGATTACGTGATTCATGCCTTGTGCTAAATTTCATGTTCTATGAATCTACGTGTGAAGCGACGCGCTTGCGTACGTTAACTGATTTTGAAAATGATTATTAATGAACTGGGTTGTGACTTGTATATATTATGCATCGCTTGGCTGCACTGCTATTTCACTGATGTCATATTTTTTAATTATGTGCCTGCTGTGCTTATTTATTTAAATTATAATTGTCACCTGATTTATTGCGCTGATGTGTTTAGGTATGTAAGTTATACTTTGTGATTTATCTGCTTGCGCCTTCATGTTTACCTATTAAGATTACATATGAACATTTATTTGCTTATGCTGATGTATGTTGTACTTTGTCATTTATCTGCTTGCGCCTTCATGTTTACTTATTAAGATTACATATGAACATTTATTTGCTTATGCTGATGTATGTTGTACTTTGTCATTTATCTGCTTGCGCCTTCATGTTTACTTATTAAGATTACATATGAACATTTATTTGCTTATGCTGATATGATACTAATGACCTGTTTATTACGTAAGATATATGTTTGCTGCTTTTTGTATGGATTGCATATTTACACATTTCTGTTGTTGTCATAACTACTCTTTAATTTGGTGTATAGCAATGCTGATATACTGTGTATGAACATAGAGTTTAGGTCACACTACTGTCTTAATTATAGATTGTTCGCTTGGCAGAGCCTCGTTGTAGGAATTGTGCTGCATCCACTTGTTGACATTCTGTTCTCTACTGGTATATTTACTCGCTATTGCATGTTTTGCTTACGCTCAGTGCCTTATATTTTTAAGATAAAAAAATTAACTGCTATAATTCGACGAACGACATTAGTACAAGAAAGTCATAGAAGTCACATGAGCTGAGGTTTTATGGAAGCTGTATAAATTTATGCTAATAGGAAGGAAGCTAACGACATGACATACCAATACTAGGTTTAGACCATTGACAGTTATTACACTGCATTTTTTTGTGAGCAATTGAAATCGGAAGTGACACTTGACACAAAAAATACTCCACATGTTTGCTTCTGCTATGATTCTTGAAGTGGTGTACACACTGTGAAATATTATGATCATTCACACTCCGTAATCGTACTTAATTACTGAGAGTTATTCGAACTAAGTCTGTTAAAGGTCAGGTATGCATTTCTTTTATTTAATGATGGACAAGGAACCAAAATGTATCTTATAATTTATAATGAGTAGAAAATTTGGGTCAGATGGATTACACAGAGGTTGTGTGTTGACAATGTGTCTTCGGATTGTATGAGATGATGAGGTTTGCATTAGGATTTTATCTGTACTTGTTCAAGGAGACTGACTAGAGGAAAGAGTTGTTATGGAAGTGAAATGATATTGGTGCTGAGGTTTATATGTAGCGACGTATTATTGAGGTATTGAGAGTATATTAAGTTGTTGATTATTGGAGTTTTTGTGGACAAGAGGTAAGGTAAATGATATTGATGATAAGACGTATTGAAGAGGTATTAGTGACGTATTGAGATTATGTGATGCAGATGATTATTGGAGTTTTGGTGTATAAGAGGCAAAGTAAGTGAGGAGCATATTTTTTTTTTGTTGGTCTTATGGAACAAGGAGGATGAAGATACTAGACTAGAACACTAAAATAGAAGGAAGATAGTCTATACACACACTTTGTTAAATAACTAAGCAGTATATACTTTTTTTGGAGAGAGGAAGTAATTGTATATCTTGGCTCACTGACAGTTGTTCAGCAACAGTACATTTTGATCTGGCTTGGCAAACATTGGTCTTGACATGATGACTATAACGTTGACTTAACTATTATTGACTGTTATACATTGCTGCCAGTACTACTTGATACACATGATGAACATCAGATTTTGACAGAATTGCATTTACACAGTTAACACTATTCAGTTACACAGTAGCACTAATGTGGATGAAAGATGAGTGAGTGTGTTCTGTGTGTTTTCCTTTCCTAATCCTACCTACCTATCTCCTAAATATTATTTTATTTGTTTGTAGTGGCTTGCACTGACACCCATGAATATTATAGGTTTACTGGTATTTGAGTATTTGTAATAGTTAATAGGACAATTATCTGATATCATTTGTGTGTTTGTTATGATTTGTATGTTACTGTAAAAGCATTTGTATGTGCATTCAAACTATTGTTCATGCCTGAACTGTCTGATTAGTGAAGATAAATATTCTGAACTGTTACCTGCACTTTTCAACATGATGTGTGACATTTAGTCATGTTTAATTTCTGCTGATGAACTGTGTGATCAGTGATTGTAAAAAAAATTATGGACTGTTACTTGTACCTTTTCTACATGATTGGTGCCACTAGGACATGTTTAATTTCTGCTCATAAACTCTGATGAACAGTGTGATCAGTGCTAGTGAATTTGATGGAACTGCTTCTGCTGAGAGATGTGACTTTTTGCTGTTTGTACCTACTCAACATTGCTGGGTGCAACTGATGGACTGCTTCTATTGAAATGATGTCACTTGTTGGTGTCTGCACCTACTCAATATTGCTGGGTGCCATTGATGGACTGCTTCTACTGAAAAGATGTCCCCTGTTGCTGTGTGCACCTGATCAACATTGCTGATGCCACTAATGGACTGTTTCTACTGAAATGGTGTCACTTGTTGGTGTTTGCACCTACTCAACATTGCTGGGTGCAACTGATGAACTGTTTTTACTGAAATGAAGTCACTTGTTGCTGTCTGCACCTGCTTAACATTGCTGGGTGACACTGATGAACTGCTTCTACTGAACTAATGTGACTTGTTGCTGTGTGTACCTCTGCAACTTTACTGGGTGCCACAGATGGAACTGCTTCTGCTGAAATGATGTCACTTGTTGGTGTCTGCACCTGCTCAACATTGCTGGGTGCAACTGATGAACTGTTTCTGCTGAAATGATGTCACTTGTTGCTGTCTGCACCTGCTCAACATTGCGGGGTGCAACTAATGAACTGTTTTTACTGAAATGAAGTCACTTGTTGCTGTCTGCACCAACTCAACATTGCTGGGTGCCTCTGATGGATTGCTTCTACTGAATTAATGTGACTTGTTGCTGTGTGTACCTGCTAAACTTTGCTGGGTGCAACTGATGAACTGCTTTTACTGAATTAATGTGACTTGTTGCTGGGTGTACCTGCTAAACTTTACTGGGTGCAACTGATGGACTGCTTCTACTGAAAAGATGTCACCTGTTAGTATCTTTTTTTTGTATAAACTAATCATTGAAAGCATTTTATGTGAACATTTGTATAAACTGATTTTTGTATATTGTGTAAACTATTATGTAAAGTCACATGTATGAAAAGAAGTTGTATTGCTTACTGTATTTCATACATTAGGTTAGTAAAAGGTCAGTGCAAAGCCAAAATTTTAACTAATTATGTGATGTTTAGGTATTAATATTATCTTTATTTTTGTCTGTATTATTGTGGACGAATTTGGTGGTATTTTCACCACCAATGCTGGCAAAAATACCATCAAATTCTGGCCTGTGGAGGAGGGGCATATGAAAGGTGGCTACACTGTGCCACTGCGCCAGAGAGTGCGCCAAAGAGTACTATTAAGCCGCCTCCACAGTGCTTGTGAAGAGATCGTAGAGGACAGTTTTGTCGAGAGCTCGTAGCAGTGTGTGCGTGGGCAGAGCTCGTGGTTGTCGTGAAGTTGGAGCAAGATGTTGTAGTAAAGAGTGTTGTTCCATGTCTTATGCAGTTATTTGATGGGAGAGATAGCAGATGTTATTGTAATGAGTGCATTTCGTCAATATATATGAAGGTAAAATTTATAATGTTCCTTTATTAGTTGTGTATCTGAAATAATGTGTCACTACAGGTTCAGTCAACAAAGCATCTGGCTTGTGTTCTTGGATTAGAGTGTAATTGTGATTTTCTTGCGTAATTATAGTTTTTCTAAATTTTTTTTGTCACGCCAGTATAGTTGGTATTTAAAAATTCTTGTCTTGTTGGAAAAGAACCGTGCCAGATGAGGACGTTGAGTCACACTCCCACATACAGAACAGTTACATTTGTGCTAGGATTTGTAGATTTTATAGTTGCTGGGGACTTAATTAATTAACTGTGTTTACGGAAATTTTCTTACATTGTTTGTTGCAGTCAGATAGCGTAATAATTCTAGTCAGGGCCAACCGATTACGAGACTTACGTAATCGGACATACAGCTATTAAAATCATTTTCAATCATATATTTAAATAAGCCCCCATGCAACGTAAATAGAACATGCCCAGAGAAAACAGTTTTTCATGCAGGAGAGGCAACAGATGTTAGGTAAACAAAGATTTTCATAACGGAATTCGTGACATGTCTTGTGTTTCACTAAATAATAGTCAAGCTACATACGACGTTTGGTAGTTCTTTAAAGTCAGTACCGCCATTAGGCTGTTTTTTATTTGCAGTGCCTTATTACACGATCATGATTTCGGCTTTAAAAGTGCCATTATCGAGTGTTTTAATGTTATACAGTGCCTACTATGGCATACTGTCATACTTGTATTTAAAACACATTATTAGAGAAATTGCCTAAGGGCCAATATTTCTGGCAAAAGCCTATTGCTTTGTTTTATCACTATCAATGATATCCTGGAAGGTTCGCAGGAGAGCTTCTGTGAAGTTTGGAAGGTAAGAGACGAGGTACTGCGGAATTGAAGCTGAGAGGACGGGTCGTAAGTCGTGCTTTGGTAGCTCAGATGGTAGAGCACTTGCCCGCGAAAGGCAAAGGTGCTGACTTCGAGTCTCGGTCCGGCACACAGTTTTAATCTGCCAGGAAGTTTCAACATCGTTTTCGTTCACTCCGAGACGCCTGGACACTCCCCTTGGTGAGAGCCCTTCCTGGCAAAAGTAGCTGGCAGACGCAATCGAACCGTGGTATTGACCGTCGAAGATTGGTTGAACTACAGACAACATGAGCCGTGTACATTCTTCCTGGTGGAATGACTGGAGCTGATCGGCTGTCGGACCCCCTCCATCTAATAGGCGCTACTCATGCGTGGTTGCTTATATCTTTCGGCGGGTTTAGTGACATGTCTCAACAGCCAAAGTGACTGTGTCTGTGATACAATATCCACAGTCAACGTCTGTCTTCTGGAGTTCTGGGAATCGGGGTGATAAAAATTTTTTTGGATATGTGTAAAATTGTTCACTTCACGAACCGAAAAAAAAAGATGCATCTTATTACTGCACCATCAACGAGTCGTATTTGGAACCACCGAGCGAGGTGGCGCAGTGGTTAGCACACTGGACTCGCATTCGGGAGGACGACGGTTCAATCCCGTCTCCGGCCGTCCTGATTTAGGTTTTCCGTGATTTCCCTAAATCGTTTCAGGCAAATGCCGGGATGGTTCCTTTGAAAGGGCACGGCCGATTTCCTTCCCCATCCTTCCCTAACCCGAGCTTGCGCTCCGTCTCTAATGACCTCGTTGTCGACGGGACGTTAAACACCACTAACCACTAACCCTAACCATTTGGAACCTGTAAACTCGTACAAATTCCTGGGTGTAACGCTTATTGGGGACATGAAATGAAACCATAATCTAGTGTCAGTTGTGAGTAATGCAAGTACCAGACTTCTGTTTTTTGACAGAATACTATGATAATGCAATCAGTTTACGAAGGCCGCTACAAATATGACTTGCAAGGGATATCGAACTGGCGCAAAGAAGGGCAGTATGAGTGGTGACAGGTTTGCTTGACCTGCAGGAGAGTGTCAAAGATATGTTGAAAAAAGTGAACTGGCAGAACTTAGCCGGCCGAGGTGGCCGAGCGGTTCTAGGCGCTACAGTCTGGAACCGAGCGACCACTACGGTCGCTGGTTCGAATCCTGACTCGGGCATGGATGTGTGTGATGTCCTTAGGTTAGTTAGGTTTAAGTAGTTCTAAGTTCTAGGGGACTGATGGCCTCAGAAGTTAAGTCCTATAGTGCTCAGAGCCATTTGAAGCATTTAACAATTAAGCGTCAGCAAGGAGCTTTAGTGATGAAATCATAGGAGGCAATCTTGTGTAACCTTTGTAGGGACAGGATCCGACTATTCGGGAGTACGATCTTACAATCTGAGACAGTGTTCCGAGCCAAACTTCCCATCACAATGTCCGCAAACGTGACGTCAGATCCACCTAGCAACAGCGATCTGAATGGCCATTGGTTGAAGGTTTGGAGAGATATATATATATATATATATATATATATATATATATATATATATATATATGAAAGAAAGAAGTGTCCTTATTGGCTGAGAGAGAAAAGTTCGGTGGTCTCTCTTGTTCATCGGGAAGAGAGGGCGAGTTAGTAGCGAGGAGCCACGCAAAACGCACGGTCGAGTAACCGGACCGGCTCTAAACGAGCTGTCACGAGTGCATATTTCAGATGTTAAGCGAGATACAAAGGGAAGTTATTAGTTATAAGAACGCCACGTGTCGTGGGCAGTGTCTATCATCATGTAGAGTCCGGAAAAGGGATTAATGTGTGTATAGGGTCGAATATAATGGCGTAGTCCAGAGCCGCCATATTGCAAATGCTGATTCGGTGACGTATGTGACGAAGCAATTTCTGTATTAAAAGAAGTATAGTACAAACGGTGTTGACAATTAACAACTGGCATCCTCTAAACACTCCAATTCAGCAGGATTACCACCTACATGGAAACTGGCGACTGAGCGCTACTTCTGTGCTACAAGTGACTTACCGAAGCAGCAAGACACCAGAGACCGCCCAGAGAAGCACTTCCTTCTCGCTACAGTGCCAATGAGGGTGTTGCAAAATGTCGAGTACAGTGGGGGCTGTGCCAGTCGGGATTAACGCTGTAAGAAGATGATCTGCTGCGACAGGATAGGCTGTCGCACAGAGCAAGTTATTTGCTGTTCGATATTTCGCACATGGTCAGTTCTGTGGACGGGTTGAATCAGTGCCGAGTGGAGCGGGACTGCAGCCTTGCGGCAGGTGGAGGCTCGCCGCGGGACGCCAGGTGGAGGGCGGCGGCGGCCACACAAAGAGCAGAGCGGCCGCGACACCTGCGGCTGACAGCCGGCGGACCCCGACAGCGCGCCGCCGCGGGATTGTCCGCTACACTAAGTGCGCCCATTGTGGCCGGCGCCGCCCTCCAGCGCGGCCACTTTGCCGGCCCGCCGCCGCCGCCGCTGCTGCCCTCTGACGGCGAGTGCTGCACTGCGCTGCCCGTCATCAGTTCGCGACACGCCCTCGTCCGCTGGCAGGGCAGTACAGTAGCCTCCTCGGTGGAGTCCCTGGTGATTGTCAATGGCGTCCAGTAACAGGACTCCTAACGGAGGGTCATAAACAGACACCTGCTCTGTTCAGGCATATGTAAACGTACAATACAAACTTATCAGAAAAGCGTAAAAGGTATACAGCAATAGTGTGAGGATTACATTAGATAATTTGGTAACATGCACACACTTAGAGCAAATAAGTAAGCACGATTTAAAGCATCTCACTAGAATTGGATCTCTTGTTACATTACACTAAATATGAAATGAAATATCAGAGAAGATCAGAATAAGACTTTCACTCTGCAGCGAAGTGTGCGATGATATGAAACTACCTGGCAGATTAAAACTGTGTGCCGGACCGAGACTCGAACTCGGGACCTTTTCTTTCGCGGGCAAGTGCTCTACCAACTTCTTTTTTTTTTTAAAAAAAAATCTCATTTTGTTCGCTTTCGTTCGTTGCATCTGCTCGGGGCGGACGTCGTATGACATCCGTTTAAGTTCGTTGTTGGTCGATGAACTCAGTTTTTTTTATTACAGAGGGCAGCTAACATCTCGTCTCCTACCTTCCAAACTTTACAGAAGCTCTCCTGCGAACCTTGCAGAACTAGCACTCCTGAAAGAAAGGATATTGCGGAGACATGGCTAAGACACAGCCTGGGGGATGCTTCCAGAATGAGATTTTCGGTCTGCAGCGGAGTGTGCGCTGATATGAAACTTCGTGGCAAATTAAAACTGTGTGCTCGACCGAGACTCGAACTCGGGGACTTTGCCTTCGCGGGCAAGTGCTCTACCATCTGAGCTACCGAAGCACGACTCACGCTCGGTCTCACAGCTTTACTTCTGCCAGTATCTCGTCTCCTAACTTCCAAACTTTACAGAAGCTCTCCTGCGAACCTTGCAGAACTAGCACTCCTGAAAGAAAGGATATTGTGCAGACATGGCTTAGCCACAGCATGGGGGATGCTTCCAGAATGAGATTTTCACCCTGCTGCGGAGTGTGCGCTGATATGAAACTTCCTGGCAGATTAAGGCTGTGTGCCGGACCGAGACTCGAACTCGAGACCTTTGCCTTTCACGGGCGAGTACTCTACTAACTGAGCTACCCAAGCACGATTCACGCGCCGTCCTCACAGCTGTACTTCTGCCAGTACCTCGTCTCCTACCTTCCAAACTTTACAGAAGACCTTCTTCGAACCTTGCAGAACTAGCACTCCTGAAAGAAAGGATATAGCACAGACATGGCTTAGCCACATCCTTGGGGATGTTTCCAGAATGAGATTTTCACTCTGCAGCTGAGTGTACGAGTTCGAGTCTCGGTACGGCACACAGTTTTAATCTGCCAGGAAGTTTCATCAGAGAAGATGTTGAATATGTATAAACAGCTGTCGCCCACAAGTTACTGCCCCATTGCTCTCAAATTCATTTCTAATCGATCAAACCTTGAACTGTAGTAATACATGAATTCACGCATAATGGCCCTCGGGATCCTGCCTGTGTTAACACTAACCTTAGAAGTTCAAACAGACACGTGAATGGATACAGCCCAACAACTTATGCTTCCTATGGAAACTTACCAAACCGTGGCACACATTGGAGTCAAACGAGCGTTTTACCTTGATCATTTTATGAGCACATTAAGACAGAACCTGATGTAGTTGAAATGCCTGTTGTGCAGTTGAAACTAATAAACGATTCAGGGCCTTGTAGGAAACCTATTAAGAAACAAGTGTTTCCAAATTGTTCAACTGAAATGATGTTATCTATGAATCTGAATATTTAGTAGTGCCTCAGCTGCTCAAGGAACTAGTTTAAATTAAGACAGAACCTGATGTAGTTGAAATGCCTGTTGTGCATTTGAAATCAGTAAATGATTCAGGGCCTGGTAGAAAACCTATTAAGAAACAAGTGTTTCCAAATTGTTCAACTAAAATGATGTTACCTTTGAATGCGTATATTTAGTAGTGCCTCAGCTGCTCAAGGAACTAGTTGAAGGAGTGGTTTGGATGCTGAAACACAAACTGATTATTGATCGTAATGAAGGAATAGTAGCTTGTTCAGTGGACATGAAGAAGTAGAAATAAATTTTAATGAGGCTAATTAAGCAGACAGCAAGTAGTAGTCACAACTGAAATAACGGTTTCTACGCATAATGGTTTCGGTAACTGGGCAGAGTACTGTCATATTTGAAACCTCAACAGGGTTTTGCTGTTCTAAGAATGAATCTGAAGAGATCAAAGAACAAGTTTCTGATGCATCGTCAGAACAATGCGAAGAACTACACTGTTTCTGGAAAGACTGCCTTAACAACCGTCTGAGGCTTTAAAAAATTCGGAGAATATTTCTCGTGATACAAAGCTGTAGTTCATATTGATTATAACCTATAAATATTTCTGAAGAACTGTCATCTACTACACAGTAGACCGAAAAGGTTATTATATTATTTATAAAGCAATTTGATTACGATGTACATTACACAAGGGTGTAGACAACAACGTGACAGGTGTGATGTCGAGACCCTCTTGTGATCCTAACGATTATGTCAGCAAACTGTTGTTCTGGGAACATCTGAAATAATGTATTTCAAATATGTCAAGGGACGAGAAAATACCTGTGAAAATATTCGTCAATATCAAGATGAAGACTAATGTTTGAAGTTATTTAAAACGAAGATTGATGGTAAAGATGGTGATAAAATGAGAAAAATATTACTAAACTTATGACAGTGTATTAAATTTACGAGAAAATGAATATACGTAAGAGGGATACGTATGTTTGCCAGTCAAGTACGCATCTGAGTTAATAGATTGGTTTTAATGAGGTTTCACCACTGTAGACTTAAAAACTCGGATGTAAAATAGCATAGTCTGTAACTTAACATCATGAAAAAAGAGATAGAGAATAAGGACTTCTGATAACTGTCAAAAAGTGAAAGTGACGAACATTACTACTTGTGGATCTATGCAAACTACTGAGGCAAGTGATGTGTTAGAACTGCTGCAATATAGACTTTTAACTAAAGCATATTGTAACTTAGCACACATTTTTGCAGTGTAGATGCATTTTCCAAAAGTGAGAAATATCATTTACTGAAATCCACAGCAGAAGCAATATCAAATAAGACTGAATACGATCTTCCCATTAAAATTGGAAGACAAAATCGATATTGTCTAATAGTGTACCTCAGTCTATTTCAAACCTTTTGGAATAACAGTATGACGGGTAGTGGGAGAGACATGATTCAGGTATCAGATTATCACACTGGTAGTTGTTCCTGCTGACTGATATACTTGCGAGCTACACAGATATTTTCTAACACATTGCAACAATCACCATAGAGCACTGGGGCAAACAGGTAGCTGAAATTGAAGATACCGCAAATTCTATTTCATATGAAATAATGCGAGCTACTCCAAGTAAAATTGTTATCGACGATAAAACCAATAGGCATAGTGAAAGGATGTATTAACTTTCCACCATGACAAAGACTGGAGGTTTCACAATAGAATGAATTATTATTTACTGAGAAAATGTGTAACCATACTGAAGCAAGAATCAACATATTTTAAAATGATATGCAACCGATATAGTTTGAGTCAGGAGATTTAGTACATACTAAAATTCAAATTTTATATTTATTTGTAATGGATAACAAAGATTGAGAATTTTCCACCACCTAATTATTGCTACACCCTGTTCACACTTTCAGGTGGACAATTGCAATTATTAGTTTGAAACTGTATTGGAGCAGAACAAATTGATTTCAGTACTGTGTAATAATATGAATCTGAGAAATATATTTAACACATACCGATTTTTATGCAGAAGTAAGCTCATTTTATTAGGATACTTTTCCTTAAAAAAAAAACAGTCCATTGCTACAAGCAACCAATACTAGGTATGAAGCCATGAAATTGTTTTCTCTTCTCATGGTATTTTGTCATAAGACATATGACTCTACAAATTTTAATTGTTATGGCTAAGAATGATTAAACGTGCTTAAATTAACATTATAAGTTTTGCACTCTACATGAAATCGCCTGTGCTACAAGGAAGGCTATCTGAAATATTGTAACACTCTAATTTTCTTACTTGGGCGCCAGGTAAAGGATCACCATTAAAAATGAAAATGCATTACAGAGTTACTTCAATTTACGCCCCTCCTTTCGTTTAACAACAGAACCATATATCCACTCACTGTCTGTGTCTGATAATTATTTTGTTAGTATATTCTGAAATATAATAACACAAAAATTTTAATAAATGTTGCAGTGAAACTTATACTGAACTGTTAGTGTGTCTATGTGGCAAAAACTGAAATACTGTGGATTTCAAAATGGGGTCAAAATTGATTTTAATCTTACACACTGAATTAGTGCAATTCTTACTTTATTTACACTCTTACTCTATTCAAAATAAAGGGTCAAAACAAATTTTATTCTTTTAATTATTAGGCTCTCAGAAGATTAATTGGAAATATTTACAAATTTCTTATTTAGTGTATTTAGAAAATCTTTTGTAAGTCAATACTGGTCGTGTATATCTTCTTAGAAACTACTTTACAAATCATTTGATGCATTGTTCAGGCTATAGCTTCTTGTAACAGAAATTATTTGGTTCAATACTTTCTCGTACCACCCTCGTCCACTTCTAATACATAGTTTACATTTGTGGGTGGATGTTAGACATGCCCCTACACAATCATTTAATTCAGTCAGTGCGGCCTTTATGCTTCCACGTTTTTCATACAACATATAACTCGTATGATCGCCTTACTGCATCAGGAGTTGCATTACAATTCACATATGTTGAGGGAGAGCCATCAGATCCATCTCACACATAGCTTCCTGTTAATTTTCCTCTCTGTTGTTTCTCTGTGCTACGGACCTCTCGAAAGGAGGTTCTCCATTTCTTTGCTTTATTAAGTTGCTAGTGATTCTGTTCTTCAAAAGTTCCCTTATCCTTGTTCCATCATTTAACGCGTTGTGCGTGACTGAGACAGTGAATGTGAGTTTTCGTAACAGCAACCAATAGTCTGACTGCTGCTGAGGTTTATCCAATAACTGCAGTGTAAGCAGAGTGTCAGATAGGTCTGATTGGGTCATCAGAGCAGGTACGTAATATACAGGGTGTTTCAAAAATGACCGGTATATTTGAAACGGCAATAAAAACTAAACGAGCAGCGATAGAAATACACCGTTTGTTGCAATATGCTTGGGACAACAGTACATTTTCAGGCGGACAAACTTTCTAAATTACAGTAGTTACAATTTTCAACAACAGATGGCGCTGCAAGTGATGTGAAAGATATAGAAGACAACGCAGTCTGTGGGTGCGCCATTCTGTACGTCGTCTTTCTGCTGTAAGCGTGTGCTGTTCACAACGTGCAAGTGTGCTGTAGACAACATGGTTTATTCCTTAGAACAGAGGATTTTTCTGGTGTTGGAATTCCACCGCCTAAAACACAGTGTTGTTGCAACAAGACGAAGTTTTCAATGGAGGTTTAATGTAACCAAAGGACTAAAAAGTGATACAATAAGGGATCTGTTTGCAAATTTCAACGGACTGGGAACGTGACGGATGAACATGCTGGAAAGGTAGGGCGACCGCGTACGGCAACCACAGAGGGCAATGCGCAGCTAGTGATCCAACAGCAGCCTCGGGTTTCCGTTCGCCGTGTTGCAGCTGCGGTCCAAATGACGCCAACGTCCACGTATCGTCTCATGCGCCAGAGTTTACACCTCTATCCATACAAAATTCAAACGCGGCAACTCCTCAGCGCCGCTACCATTGCTGCACGAGAGACATTCGCTAACGATATAGTGCACAGGATTGATGACGGCGATATGCATGTGGGCAGCATTTGGTTTACTGGCGAAGCTTATTTTTACCTGGACGGCTTCGTCAATAAACAGAACTGGCGCATATGGGGAACCGAAAAGCCCCATGTTGCAGTCCCATCGTCTCTGCATCCTCAAAAAATACTGGTCTGGGCCGCCATTTCGTCCAAAGGAATCATTGGCCCATTTTTCTGATCCGAAACGATTACTGCATCACGCTATCTGGACATTCTTCGTGAATTTGTGGCGGTACAAACTGCCTTAGACGACACTGCGAATACCTCGTGGTTTATGCAAGATGGTGCCCGGCCACATCGCACGGCCGACGTCTTTAATTTCCTGAATGAATATTTCGATGATCGTGTGATTGCTTTGGGCTATCCGAAACATACAGGAGGCGGCGTGGATTGGCCTCCCTATTCGCCAGACATGAACCCCTGTGACTTCTTTCTGTGGGGACACTTGAAAGACCAGGTGTACCGCCAGAATCCAGAAACAACTAAACAGCTGAAGCAGTACATCTCATCTGCATGTGAAGCCATTCCGCCAGACACGTTGTCAAAGGTTTCGGGTAATTTCATTCAGAAACTACGCCACATTATTGCTACGCATGGTGGATATGTGGAAAATATCGTACTATAGAGTTTCCCAGACCGCAGCGCCATCTGTTGTTGAAAATTGTAACTACTGTAATTTCGAAAGTTTGTCTGCCTGAAAATGTACTGTTGTCCCAAGCATATTGCAACAAACGGTGTATTTCTATCGCTGCTCGTTTAGTTTTTATTGCCCTTTCAAATATACCGGTCATTTTTGAAACACCCTGTATAAGAAAGAATTAGGTAGACACGTAACCACCTGTCACGTCTTTGGTGGCTACCTCCACCACAGGGTAGCAGAATCGGCAACGGTTTTGTGCTGAGATAAAAACTTTGTTCCGCTGCAGCCTGGTCAGTACCATTATTTATGTGGGTAGTTCATTGATGGAGGTGTTTGAATTATTTGGTGTGTGAATTTTCATCGTCTGTAAGTCAGTTCTTTTGGTAATCAGGGGTAATCGTGCTAGTTACCAAAAGAGTGTCTCCGTAAGAGAATTTGACATTCTTCTTGCGTTTTAAGTAATAAATACTTTGTGGGTGAGTTAGACTCCATGTGTAAGACAGATCAAGGAGACTTTACTTTCCGAGACCACTAGTGTAGTGGAATCGTTATCAATGTGTAGGACAAGTTTGTTAGGAGTAATTACGATAGGCACAAAGTCGGATGTTATATTGTTCATACTTTTTCTGAACTGGATGTCGGTGGCTTTGTGCACCTTCACTGCCACGTGGACAATAGTAGAATTTAAGCTTATTCCTTCTTATTCGACAGTATATGCGTGCACCTCCAGTGCCTGAGTCTTGTCCGAAACATTTTCCAAATCACAGCTGAATTTTTCTTTCATAAAATGATAATTTTTTCCATTGTATAAACATGAGCTTCTCAACCACGTGTGCTCAAATAAAGTGTCTGTCAATTCCCTAAAAACTGGACGCCAGACAAACTTCGTTGGCCCAATCAGATCGAAGTCAGACGATGTGAGAACCGGCCTATAGGATGCATGAGGAAGAACAGTCATATGAAGTTTTGCAACCTTCTCTTCGGTGCGCAGACTTCCGTGAGGCCTTGCGTTTTCATGGAGAAGTTCGTTGGCATGTTTTGTGGCGACGGACAAGTGGAAGTCATTTCTTCAGATTCCTGAGTGTAGCACAATACATTTCCCCCACGATGGACGACATGAAACGGAACAGCCTCTTCAGAGTCGCCGAAGACAGTCGCTGCCACTTTACTGTCTGAGGGTGCAGCTTTGAAGTTTTTCTTCGGAGGAGAGGTGATGTTTTGACACCACGTGCATTCTATTTTGTTTCTGGTTCGAAGTGATGAAGCAATGTTTCATCGCCTGTGACTATGCTGCACGGCCGGCCGGAGTGGCCGTCCGGTTCTAGGCGCTACAGTCTGGAGCCGAGCGACCGCTCCGGTCGCAGGTTCGAATCCTGCCTCGGGCATGGACGTGTGTGATGTCCTTAGGTTAGTTAGGTTTAATTAGTTCTAAGTTCTAGGCGACTGATGACCTCAGATGTTAAGTCGCATAGTGCTCAGAGCCATTTGAACCATTTGAACTATGCTGCACAAATATTTGTTACAATCAGCCTCGGAATGCGCAAATAATTCCGTACAAAAGTTCCTTCCTTGCTCCTTACGGACTTCTGTTAGACAACGAGGAAACCAGCGGTCATACACCTTCTAGTACCCTAGCTGATGGACGAGTATGTCAGCGCTACCAACAGGGACGTTCGATTGAGCGACGAGGTGTGTGATTGTGACTCCTTGATCACCACGAAGGAGAGTGTCAGCACATATGCAATAATCAAGGAGTCACAGCTGCGTGCGGCCGGCTGGCAGGCGGGAGATCGGGCGTGTTTCCTGTGACCATATTGTGATGATGACAAGAGGCTTGCCCAACGACTCACCCCACTTTTGTTCACTGTCATTTATCCATAGACCTTCTACCAGCGCGTATGAGTATCTGCGAATCACTGATGTTGTGCCAATATAAACTCAATGACAGCTCTCTTCCTGGAACGCACTCATGTTGCAGGCCGCTTTCGAGGCTACATATTTTGAAGGGTCCGCAGCTCGTGGTCGTGATGTAGCGTTCTCGCTTTCCGCACCCGGGTTCCCGGGTTCGATTCCCGGCGGGGTCAGGGATTTTCTCTGCCTCGTGGTGACTGGGTGTTGTGTGATGTCCTTAGGTTAGTTAGGTTTAAGTAGTTCTAAGTTCTAGGGGACTGATGACCATAGTTGTTAAGTCCCATAGTGCTCAGAGCCAGAGCCATATTTTGAAGGCTATGTATAACGCAGTCACTTATTGAAACTTTATGAAGCCTCATGGGCAGAAGCGGGAATATTTCACGATTTTTTTTCAACCGAAGCTAGCGGAGAACAAATATGTGCTGCATTACTTACTGAGCGCTCCTCGTATGTACAATTTCAATGTTGTGACATTAAAGTGACTTTAGAAATACAGTTTTGTGTGCAGTGATATTGTTCGAATACAAGCAGAGTGTAGGAAGACAGTAATGAACAGAGATCAGATGGGATTTAGCTGCGAGGGAAAGGCGATGCAAGGGTGTGTTTGTCTCTGGTGTTGTGGCTAGCCGGCCGCGGTGGTCTAGCGGTTCTAGGCGCGCAGTCCGGAACCGCGCGACTGCTGCGGTCGCAGGTTCGAATCCTGCCTCGGGCATAGATGTGTGTGATGTCCTTAGGTTAGTTAGGTTTAAGTAGTTCTAAGTCCTAGGGGACTGATGACCTCAGATGTTAAGTCCCATAGTGCTCAGAGTCATTTTGTTGTGGCTATGCGTACGGCAGTACCTTGGGCTGTGAGCGACGACGCAATTCTCGTCGGCCACAGTATAATGACCATTCACAAGCAGGTTCCAAGAGAAATATAAGAGTGCTGTTTAGACGAAGCAATCATAACAAATACATGCAACTATAAGATGAGACATTGGAAGGTGACTTTGATCCCCTGAAGAAATATATCATCTGTGCATCCTGCTGGTTAAGGCGTGAAGAGTCTGCCATGTTAATTTTACCTAGGCGAGGCTGCCCTAAAGCCTGTTGGTAGGGAGATATTTCAAGTTAAGGATTTTCACTATAAGTCAAAAGTATCGTGAAAATTTCTCTTATTGGCATGTCTCACTCGAGAGATGCAACCATCTTCGGAAGTATGGAAACAAAACGTGTTACACCACTACTTACAACGTTGAATGGCCACACATTAAATGTACCTGTCTGTTGATAGCTCATGCCCTCATACATTAAACAGAATAAATCAACAAAAACATTCTAACCTGGAACAGTCTATAATTAAACAAGAAGTCATATCATTTCTTGTTGAATGAGTCAGAGCCTCATCGATTTACGCTGTGGGGGAAACTACCTCACTAAGCTTGATGTAATACAAAGAAAACATTAAATTGTAAAAAATTTCCGTCGTTGTACCGCCATTTAAGATTCATAACTACTTATTAAAATAAATCTAATATTACATAGCAAAAATTACTCACCGAAGTTGTAATCGCCGCTTTTACACATATGCCATGTGTGTAACAAGTTAGCCGGCCGTTGTGGCCGTGTGGTTCTAGGCGCTTCAGTCTGGAACCGCGCCACCGCTACGGCCGCAGGTTCAAATCCTGCCTCGCGCTTGGATGTGTGTGATGTCCTTAGGTTAGTTAGGTTTAAGTAGTTGTAAGTTATAGGGGACTGATGACCACAGATGTTAAGTCCCATAGCGTTTAGAGCCATTTGAACCATTTTGTAACAAGTTAATAAAGCCATTAAAAACAAGCTATACTGTAAATAAGCATGGAAGATATTTACAACCTACATACCTGCTACAAACTCATATTTTCGTGTACGTATTTTCGTAATAAGTACCAAATTCAACAGCCGTTTCATATTTAAGAAATACGGCAAAACTGAAGACCATTCTTGTTCGCAATGCTAATGTCATGAACATACACTCCTGGAAATTGAAATAAGAACACCGTGAATTCATTGTCCCAGGAAGGGGAAACTTTATTGACACATTCCTGGGGTCAGATACATCACATGATCACACTGACAGAACCACAGGCACATAGACACAGGCAACAGAGCATGCACAATGTCGGCACTAGTACAGTGTATATCCACCTTTCGCAGCAATGCAGGCTGCTATTCTCCCATGTAGACGATCGTAGAGATGCTGGATGTAGTGCTGTGGAACGGCTTGCCATGCCATTTCCACCTGGCGCCTCAGCTGGACAAGCGTTCGTGCTGGACGTGCAGACCGCGTGAGACGACGCTTCATCCAGTCCCAAACATGCTCAATGGGGGACAGATCCGGAGATCTTGCTGGCCAGGGTAGTTGACTTACACCTTCTAGAGCACGTTCGGTGGCACGGGATACATGCTGACGTGCATTGTCCTGTTGGAACAGCAAGTTCCCTTGCCGGTCTAGGAATGGTAGAACGATGGGTTCGATGACGGTTTGGATGTACCGTGCACTATTCAGTGTCCCCTCGACGATCACCAGTGGTGTACGGCCAGTGTAGGAGATCGCTCCCCACACCATGATGCCGGGTGTTGGCCTTGTGTGCCTCGGTCGTATGCAGTCCTGATTGTGGCGCTCACCTGCACGGCGCCAAACACGCATACGACCATCATTGGCACCAAGGCAGAAGCGACTCTCATCGCTGAAGACGACACGTCTCCATTCGTCCCTCCATTCACGCCTGTCGCGACACCACTGGAGGCGGGCTGCACGATGTTGGGGCGTGAGCGAAAGACGGCCTAACGGTGTGCGGGACCGTAGCCCAGCTTCATGGAGACGGTTGCGAATGGTCCTCGCCGATACCCCAGGAGCAACAGTGTCCCTAATTTGCTGGGAAGTGGCGGTGCAGTCCCCTACGGCACTGCGTAGGATCCTACGGTCTTGGCGTGCATCCGTGCGTTGCTGCGGTCCGGTCCCAGGTCGACGGGCACGTGCACCTTCCGCGCGACCACTGGCGACAACATCGATGTACCGTGGAGACCTCACACCCCACGTGTTGAGCAATTCGGCGGTACGTCCACCCGGCCTCCCGCATGCCCACTATACGCCCTCGCTCAAAGTCCGTCAACTGCACATACGGTTCACGTCCACGCTGTCGCGGCATGCTAACAGTGTTAAAGACTGCGATGGAGCTCCGTGTGCCACGGCAAACTGGCTGACACTGACGGCGGCGGTGCACAAATGCTGCGCAGCTAGCGCCATTCGACGGCCAACACCGCGGTTCCTGGTGTGTCCGCTGTGCCGTGCGTGTGATTATTGCTTGTACAGCCCTCTCGCAGTGTCCGGAGCAAGTATGGTGGGTCTGACACACCGGTGTCAATGTGTTCTTTTTTCCGTTTCCAGGAGTGTATATACCTGAATTTCATAACCGATTTGAAACGGCATAGTTAAAAAAGCACAATTGCAATTGCCGTTTTTATAGGCGTTAAGACGGCAAGCACTAAAGGTACCTATGATGGCATTGACAGAGCCGTAACGTCCATTCTCTTCACTAACGATCGGATGTGATTCAATATGATTATTGTGAGGTAATGATTATACACACTGAATAATTCAAAAATGGCTCTGAGCACTATGGGACTTAACATCTGAGGTCGTCAGTCCCCTAGAACTCAGAACTACTTAAACCTAACTAACCTAAGGACATCACACACATCCATGCCCGAGGAAGGATTCGAACCTGCTACCGTAGCAGTCGCGCGTTTCCGGACTGAAGCGGCTAGAGCCCCACGGCCACCGCGGCCGGCACTGAATAATTACATACGATTATGATACCGTACTGCGCAGTGATTATGGAACATCAAATACTGTCAGCGTGTAAACAAGAATGACATGCTACAAATACCATTTTAACTACTAGTTATAAGTAAACACAGATGTCAAGAACAGCCGTCGGACAGACAGAGAAATAGCCATCACATTTCCACTGCACACAACTGTTATGGAATCGGTGTATGGGAGTAATTACACAACTTAAACCGAGACTGCCATGAAGTTATTTTTGTTCGAGCACATAATGAGAAGTTACCGCAGAACCGAGCAGATATTTTAAAGATGTCCTACACAGTACGTTGTTTAGACAACACTACTTGCATATAAACTTCAACCTTGAAGGATCAGACATACTTCAGATTAAGATAGTATAAATCATACATGTTCAAGGGTAGGAGGTGAGGCAGGTGAAAGCTGTCCATGGTGTAACGGGCCTAACATTCATTCCTACGGACTTTTGTAACTATTTAAAGCTCCATTTGCTACTGTTTTAGCTAATAAATAGCTCAGATCGGCTATCTGCAATATGTTATCGACGAACTTGATAAATGCATTCATTCTGAAATCGTTTGTTCGTCTGTCAACGCACGTAACAGCGGCGGATGTTTACCATGGTTTAATATTAATACACACATCAAAAAAAGTTTTGCATCGTCCCGGTTCCCAGAACTCTTGAAGATAGACGTTGACTGTGGATGTTGTGTCACAGACAAAATCCCTTTGACTCTTCAGAGATGTCACTAAACCCGCCCAGAGATGCAAACAACCGTACAAGAGCAGCGCCTATTAGACGGAGGGGTTCCAACAGTCGATCAGTCCCAGTCATTCCACCGGGAAGGAGGTACACGGCTCTTGTTGTCTGTTGTACAACCATGCTTAGAGGGTCAATACCGCGGTTCGATCGCGTCCGCATTGTTGCTTTGTGCCAGTAATGACTCTCAACGAGGGAGGTGTCCAGGCGTCTCGGACTGAATCAAAGCGAAGTTGTTCGGACTTGGAGGAGATACAGAGAGACAGCAACTGTCGATGACATGCCTCGCTCATTCTGCCCAAGGTCTGCTACAATAGTGGATGACCGCTACCTACGGATTATGGCTCGGAGGAACCCTGACAGCAACGCCACCATGTTGAATAATGCTTTTCGTGCAGCCACAGAATGTCGTGTTACGACTCAGACTGTGCGTAATAGGCTGCATGATGCGCAACTTCGCTCCCGACGTCCATGGCGAGCTCCATCTTTGCAACCACGACACCATGCAGCGCGGTACAGATGGGCCCAACAACATGTCGAATGGACCGCTCAGGATTGGCATCGCGTTCTCTCCACCGATGGGTGTCGCATATTCCTGCAACGAGAAAATCGTCTGTTTGAAGGCAACCCGGTCAGGCTTAACGCCTTAGACACACCGTCCAGCGAGTGCAGCAAGGTGGAGGTCTCCTGCTGTTTTGGGGTGGCATTATTTGGGGACGACGTATGCCACTGGCGGTCATGGAGGGCACCTTAAGGGCTGTACGATAAATGAATGTCATACTCTGGCCGATAGTGCAACCATATGAGCAGCATATTGGTGAGGCATTCGTCTTCATGGACGACAATTCGCGCTCCCATCGTGCACATCTTGTGAGTGACTTCCTTCGGGGTAACGACATCGCTCGAATAGAGTGGCCACCATGTTCTCCAGACATGAACCCTGTCGAACACGCCTGGGTTGGATTGACAAGGCCTGTTTATCGACGACGTGACCCACCAACCATTCTGAGGGGTCTACGCCGAATCGCCGTTGAGGAGTGCGACGATCTGGACCAACAGTACATTCATGAACTTGTGGATACTAAGCCACAACGAATATAGGCATGCATCAATGCAAGAGGACGAGCTACTAGGTATTAGAGGTAAAGGTGTGTAAAGAAATCTGGACCACCACCTCTGAAGGTCTCGCTGTATGGTGGTACAACATGCAATGTGTGGTCTTCATGAGTAATAAAAAGGGCGGAAATTACGTTTATGTTGATCTCTATTTCAATTTTATGTACAGGTTCCGGAACTCTCGGAATCGAGGTGGTGCAAAACTTCTTTGATGTGTGTACTACTAAGGCTTTGTATCACAATCGTCGAAAACGTAATCCTTGTAGGATTACTTTTTTGTGCGTATGTCTTTCCGTCTGTCACTCTGTCCGGCAGATAAAAACCCTTTTTATCAGGAGCGAGTAGATGTATCAGGTGTAAATTGATGCCACACACCAAGGTCTACAGTCCCTTGGCGGTGTCATAAATTAAAGAATCTAAGCCAAAGCAATCAAAAGATACGGCCGTTTACGTGACATATTTTGATACTCGCAAACTCACTCACGAATTCGTACAGGATACTTCGTGTTGACTCAGGATAGTGAAAGTTTTCAAGAAGCGAAGTCTCTCATTACAGCCTACGGAAAAATTCCGAAAATTGTTAATTAGTAATTCTAATACACGAAAATAATTTTTTGTCATTTGTTATCAGTCTGTCTCTCCGTCCGACTGTCTGTTAAGATCTTTTCTTTATCAGGAACGGTTAGATGTGTCGAGTTTAAATATATGTCACATACTGAGATCTATAGTTCTATGGCGGTGTAAAAAATTTAAGTCTGTGCAATTAAAAGATACGGCCATTTATATCACATATTTTGATACCCGCAAACTCATTCATTAAAAACTCGTCTTGGAGACTGTGTATACAGGGGCTTGTGTAGGTGTACTATTGAGGTTCTGACATGTTTTGTACAGAGGCCTATTCCTTGCTACACTAAAGTCGTAAAGTTATTAACTCACCTTACACCGTTAGCCGCATGAAAACGCATCCTCTATAACTTTCCCTAAATTGGCGTATATGTTCTGCTAGATTCGGCTTGTAGAAGCACAGCTCTTCCAAAACCAGAACAGCATCTAAGGCTTTGACCTTGTTTCAATAAAACGTTACAGCCAAAGTTGGTTGGTTGGTTGGGTTAAAGATTAAAGGGACCAAACTGCAAAAGTCATCGGTCCCTTGTTTCATAAAAACACAGAGCACATTGAAACTATCCACCAGTCAGGCGAGGCACTAAAATAAAAATTCCGGGGGAAGTAAAGCCCCAAGGTCAATGGTAAGACAACACGGAAAACGGAGCACAGCAACAAAAACAACACAGAGAAGAAAGGCAGAAGGAATTAAAACTGTACAGCAGAGGACTGTGGCTGGCTGATCACGAAAATAATAGGATGAGCCAGCCACTCCGCAACACGTTAAAACCTCCAGCCTAAAAGATTAGGGTGGAGTCGAATTACAACACAAAACTAAGTAAAATATACAACACCAAAGAGGGTGACGCAATAAAATTAGAGGGACCTATAAAAGCCACTCGCTCGAATAAAACTTAAAACACGATCTGCCATAGAGACATTGTCACCTGAAAGAGATGATAAATCACCCAGGAGATTAAAAGTTCGCCTGAGGGCGGTTAAAAGAGGACATTCCAACAATATATGGGCCACCGTCATGTTTTCACCACAGCGACAATGAGCGGGGTCTTCTCGATGCAGCAGATGACCATGCGTCAGCCAAGAGTGACCAATGCGGAGCCTACACAGAACAACAGAATCCCTGCGAGAGGCACGCATGGAGGATCCCCACACAGTCGTGGTCTCCTTTACTTGCCACAGCTTGTTAGGTGCAGACAGAGTGCGCCATTCGTCTCCCAACATCCCAAAGACCCGACGGTGCAAAACCTTTCGGAGATCAGTTGCCGGTAGGCCGATCTCCAGCGTCTGTTTGCGGGTAGCCTCTTTGGTTAACTTGTCGGCGAGATCGTTTCCCGCGATCCCAACGTGTTCCGGGGTCCATATGAACACCACCGAACGACCACGCTGTTCAAGAGCGTGAATGGACCCCTGGATGGCACCAACAATGGGATGGCGTGGGTGGCACTGGTCAAGAGCCTGCAGACTACTGAGCGAGTCACTGCAAATGACGAAGGACTCTCCAGTGCTGGTACGAATACACTCAAGGGCACGAAAAATGACTGTCAGTTCTGCAGTGTAAACACTGCAGCCTTTCGCAAGGAGCGCTGGTCGACATAGTCTGCATGAGCATAAGCGTACCCCACACGCCCGTCAACCATAGAGCCATCAGTATAGATAACCTCCGAGTCATGGTATGCGCCTAGGAGAGCAAGACTGCAGGAGGAACGGAATCTTTTGGCCATCGGGAAAGTTCCAGCCGAAGCTGCGGCCGACGAATACACCAAGGTGATGTATGTGGGCGGACCTGGAAAGCAGATGGAAGAGGCAAACACTCGAGTTCACGAAGGAGGGACCAAACACGGAACCCTAATTGTATGGCCTGATCGCGGCCGCCGGTGTGGGATATGGACTGCCGTATTAGTGAAAAGAAGACGGTAGTTAGGGTGACGGGGCGAACAACGGACGTGGGCGGCATAGTTGGCTAACTGTTGTTGACGCCGAATACGAAGCTTAGGAACCCCTGCCTCAGCAAGGAGGCTATTAACAGGGCTGGTGCGGAATGCTCCTGTCGCCTGTCGAGCCCCACAGTGGTGAACGGGGTCCAGCAGTTGCAAGGCTGAGGGCGACGCTGAGCCATACGCCACACTCCCATAATCCAGTCGGGCTTTGTAGAGCTGCAGCAGCGTATTACGATCTGCACCACAAGTTGTGTTGCTGAGGCAGCGGGGGGCATTCAGATGCTGCCAGCACTGACGCTTGAGCTGACGAATATGTGGAAGCCAAGTAAGCCGGGCATCGAACAGGAATCCCAGAAAACGGTGTCAACAACCCTGAGCATGGCATCCTGAAGATAGAGCTCAGGGTGGGGACGGGCAGTTCGACGCCGACAAAATTGCATAACACAAGTCTTCGCAGGAGAAAATTGAAACCCATGGGCTAGGGCCCAGGCCTGCACCTTGCGTATGGCTCCCTGCAACCTACGTTCTGCTACACTAATGGTGGAGGAGCTGAAAAAGATGCAGAAATCGTCAGCATATAACGTGGGTTAGACAGACGACCCTACTGCTGCTGCAAGGCCATTAATGGCCACAAGGAAAAGGGGCACAGAGCCCTGTGGAACGCCGTTCTCCTGGATATGAAGTGAACTATGGGATGTGTCAATTAAAACGCGGAATGTCCAAACAGATAAAAAATTCTGAATAAAAACGGGGAGAGAGCCCCGGAGACCCCACCCGTGCAACATGGTTAGAATATGGTACCGCCACGTCGTGTCATATGCTCTGGAGAGGTCGAAAAAGACGGAGACGAGGTTTTGGCGCCTGGAAAAAGCAGTGCGGATTGCAGACACAAGGAAGACCAAAGTATCGGCGGTGGAACGGCCCTGACGGAAGCCGCTCTGGCACGGAGCCAGAAGACCCCGAGACTCGAGCAGCCAACACAGCCGTCGACTCACCATACGTTCCAGTAGCTTGCACAGAGTATTTGTCAAGCTGATGGGCCGATAGCTATCCACATTAAGCGGGTCCTTACCAGGCTTCAGCACCGGAATGATGGCACTTTCTCGCCACTGCGACGGAAAGACACCATCGCCCCATATGCGGTTGAAGATTGCAAGAACACATCGCTGACAATCCGGGGACAGGTGTTTGAGCATCTGATTGTGGACGCCATCTGGCCCAGAGGCTATATCGGGGCACTGTGCCAGGGCGCTGAGTTCCCACGAACTTAATGGGGCGTTATACGCCTCAGGGTGGCGAGAAGCAAACGAAGCCGTTTGCCTTCCTCCCGGCGTTGTAGCGCGCGAAACGCGGGCGGGTAATTCCCCGACGCAGAGGCCGAACGTAGTGCTGTGCGAAATGCTCAGTGATTGCATCGGCATCGGTGGATAGCGCCCCGTTGATGGTAAGCCCTGGAACACCTGTAGAGTGCTGCAATCCAAAGATGCGCCGAATCTTCATCCACACCTGGGAGGGTGAAGTACGTGAACCAATGGTGGAAACGTACCTCTCCCAGCACTCCTGTTTCCGCCTTTTGATGAGCCGCCGGGCCTGAGCACGGAGACATTTGAATAAAATGAGGTTCTCCAAAGACGGGTGCTGCTTATGTCGCTGAAGAGCCCGCCGACGTTCTTTAATGGCTTCAGCTACCTCCGGAGACCACCAAGGCACTGACTTTCGCCAGGGGCACCCTAACGAACGAGGAATGGTACGTTCCGCAGCGGAAACAATCGCTGCAGTCAGTGTCTCAAAAATGGTTCAAATGGCTCTGAGCACTATGGGACTCAACTGCTGAGGTCATTAGTCCCCTAGAACTTAGAACTAGTTAAACCTAACTAACCTAAGGACATCACAAACATCCATGCCCGAGGCAGGATTCGAACCTGCGACCGGAGCGGTCTTGCGGTTCCAGACTGCAGCGCCTTTAACCGCACGGCCACTTCGGCCGGCCGCAGTCAGTGTCTCAACCGCCACATCGACGGTACCGTGGGGCAGAGATTCAACAGTGGCAGCAGAGGAGAATGTTTCCCAGTTTGCCCTGCTAAATGCCCATCTAGGCAAGCGTTCATGGGAGCGACGCTGGGGTAGTGAAAGGAAGATGGGAAAATGGTCACTGCCACACAAGTCGTCATGGACCCTCCGGTGGACCGATGGTACAAGCCCTTGGCTGAACAACGACAGATCTATGGCCGAGAACGTGCCATGCGCCACACTGAAATGTGTGGCGGCGCCAGTGTTTAAGAGGCAGAGGTCGAGTTGGGAGATGAGATTCTCGACATCTCTGCCTCGGCTAGTAATCTTCGTTCCACCCCTCAGGGGATTGTGGGCGTTAAAATCTCCCAGGAAAAAAAAAGGCGTGGGAAGTTGGGTGACAAGTGCAGCCAATTCGGTTAGGGTGACTGCACCACCTGGAGGGAGATAGACACTGCAGACAGTTATCTCCTGGGTAGTCCTTACGCGGACAGCCACAGCTTCCAATGATGTTTGAAGGGACACAGGAGCACTATATACAGAGGTAAGGACATACACGCAGGCTCCACCTGACACACCTGACACACTATTGTAAGTGCTACAGTTGCAGTGATAACCCCTGTATCCATGAAGGACAGGGGTATGCATTGCCAGGAACCAGGTTTTCTGGAGGGCAATGCATAAAGCAGGTGTCATGCTTAGAAGCCGACGTAGCTCAGGTAGATGGTTAAAATAACCGCCACAATTCCACTGGAGGATTGTACAAAGCGTGTCCTGTAGGGGCATGCAGGCACTGAAAAGGCAAGTTACCTTGTAGGGTCACATGCTGCCACCGACTGATGATGGACGTCGCGACGTCCATCGTTTCTGAGGAGACAGCGAGCTCCAGGTCATCAGGGGACGCAAAGAGCTCGACCTCATCCTCAGAGGCTGAGCTGACAGGAAGCGGTGGTGCGGTAACCACTGGGTCCTTATCCTTCTTGGAGAGCTTCCTCTTCTCTCTCTTGTCTTTGGGAGGAGGCTTTGCATGCTTGGAGGGTTTTCCTGACGCATTATCAGGAACAGAGGAAGAGCGTGAAGCCCTTCGACCAGCAGCTGGTGGCTTCTTCAGCCACTGGCTAGTGTCTTGCGAGACACTGGGGAGGTCCTTGGAAGGGACTCCCCCAAGGGATCCCTTCCGAACAAGTGAGGCCGGAGGAGGCTGTTGCGTCTCCAGCTGAGCAGCCGGAGAAGGCTGTCGCTTCTTCGGCTGAGTAGCCTGAGAGGTGGGCACTGGCGTCCCCGGTTGTTCGGAGCGCACTGCTCCCAAACTGGGTGTTTTGGGAGCAGTGGAAGAGAGAGTGGCCCCCACCAGTGGTGGGGCAGGCGTAACGGGACTGTTCTGTGGGCCAACTGTGAAAGGAGTCTTTGCAGGAACTGGTGGCGTCAGTGTGACAGTAGCATAACTACTCAACATAGGTGTGGGGTTGAGCCGTTCTAGCTTCTTCTTTGCCTGTTGGTAAGTTAAACGGTCCAAGGTCTTAATTTCTTGTATCTTCCGGTCTCGTTGGTAGACTGCACAGTCTGGTGAGCAGGGAGAATGATGCTCCCCACAGTTAACACAGGTGGGAGGCGGAGCAAATGGAGCATTAGGATGCAGAGGTCGTCCACAATCACGACACGTGGGGCTGGCAGTGCACCTGGAGGACATGTGTCCGAATTTCCAGCACTGGAACCATCGCATAGGGGGCGGGACATAGGGCTTGACATCGCACCGGTAGATCATGACCTTGACCTTCTCAGGCAAGCAGTCGCCCTCAAAGGCCAGGATGAAGACACCAGTAGCAACCCTATTATCCTTCGCCCCCCTAAAGACACGATGGACAAAGTGTGACACCTCGTCTTTGCCAGGTTCTCACGTAGCTCGTCATCAGACTGTAGCAGAAGATCTTTATGAAAAATGATCCCCTGGACCAAATTTAAGGACTTATGGGGAGTGACGGTAACGGGGATGTCACTGAGCTTCTCACAGGACACCTGTGCAGAGGAAGCTGCTTGTATCAGAATGGCCCCGCTCCTCATTTTGGAAAGAGACGCCACTTCCCCAAACTTATCTTCGAGATAAAAGAAAAGAGGCTTAGTCCTCAAAAACGAATCCCCATCAGTTCTGCTGCATACAAGGTATCGCGGCAAATATGGCTCCTGTCTGTCTGCAGCCCTACGTTCCTCCCATGGTGTGGCTAGGGAAGGGAACGAGTTGGGGTTTATGTGTCACAGCGTTAAATTCCACCATACCATGCATAGAGACTTGGCGGTTGGGCGACCACCAGATTGAGATTTCACCCGCTTCATTGCGGGGCATCCACCCCGATGCCACCCACTCCGCCCAGGGGCTCTCCCCACGGGCGCCACGCAGCCACAGCAAAGGCCACCTGGCAGGATGGCCGTTGCCGGGAGTCCCGATGCCCCAGAGAGACGGGCATCTACTCCTTGGCTTACGTGGGGAGGTGTCAGCTCAGGCAGCGGCAGTACGATCCCTATGTTGTCAGGAGGCTACAACCTTTTTTTTTTTTTTTTTTTTTTTTGGTCATCAGTCTACTGACTGGTTTGATGCGGCCCACCACGAATTCCTTTCCTGTGCTAACCTCTTCATCTCAGAGTAGCACTCGCAACCTACGTCCTCAATTATTTGCTCGACGTATTCCAATCTCTGTCTTCCTCTACAGTTTTTGCCCTCTACACCTCCCTCGTTCCCTCATGTCTTAGCATATGTCCTATCATCCTGTCGCTTCTCGTTATCAGTGTTTTCCACATACATTCCTTACCTTATCAGTCCCCCTAATTTTCAACATTCGTCTATAGCACCACATCTCAAATGCTTCGATTCTCTTCTGTTCCGGTTTTCCCACAGTCCATGTTTCACTACCATACAATGCTGTACTCCAGACGTACATCCTCAAATTAAGGCCGGTATTTGGTATTAGTAGACTTCTCTTGGCCAGAAATGCCTTTTTCGCCATAGCGAGTCTGCTTTTGATGTCCTCCTTGCTCCGTCCGTCATTGGTTATTTTACTGCCTAGGTAGCAGAATTCCTTAACTTCATTGACTTCGTGACCATCAATCCTGATGTTAAGTTTCTCGCTGTTCTCATTTCTACTACTTCACATTACCTTCTCTGATTTACTCTCAAACCAAACTGTGTACTCATTAGACTGTTCATTCCGTTCAGCAGATCATTTAATTCTTCTTCACTTTCACTCAGGATAGCAATGTCATCAGCGAATCGTATCATTGATATCCTTTCACCTTGTATTTTAATTCCACTCCTGAAACTTTGTTTTATTTCTATCATTGCTTCCTCGATGTACAGATTGAAGAGTAGGGGCGAAAGGCTACAGCCTTCTCAAACACCCTTCTTAATACGAGCACTTCGTTCTTGACCGTCCACTCTTATTATTCCCTCTTGGTTGTTGTACATATTGTATATGACTCGTCTCTCCCTATAGCTTACCCCTACTTTCTTCAGAATCTCGAACAGCTTGCACCATTTTATATTGTCGAACCCTTTTTCCAGGTCGACAAATCCTATGAAAGTGTCTTGATTTTTCTTTAGCCTTGTTTCCATTATTAGCCGTAACGTCAGAATTGCCTCTCTCGTCCCTTTACTTTTCCTAAAGCCAAACTGATCGTCACCTAGCGCATTCTCAATTTTCTTTTCCATTCTTCTGTATATTATTCTTGTAAGCAGCTTCGATGCATGAGCTGTTAAGCTGATTGTGCGATAATTCTCGCACTTTTCAGCTCTTGCCGTCTTCGGAATTTTGTGGATGATGCTTTTCCGAAAGTCAGATGGTATATCGCCAGACTCATATATTCTACACACCAACGTGAATAGTCGTTTTGTTGCCACTTCGCCCAATGACTTTAGAAATTCTGATGGAATGTTATCTATCCCTTCTGCCTTATTTGACCGTAAGTCTCCAAAGCTCTTTTAAATTCCGATTCTAATACTGGAGATCGAGCGAGGTGGCGCAGTGGTAGCACACTGGACTCGCATTCGGAAGGACGACGGTTCAATCCCGTCTCCAGCCATCCTGATTTAGGTTTTCCGTGATTTCCCTAAATCGTTTCAGGCAAATGCCGGGATGGTTCCTTTGAAAGGGCACGGCCGATTTCCTTCCCAATCCTTCCCTAACCCGAGCTTGCGCTCCGTCTCTAATGACCTCGTTGTCGACGGGACGTTAAACACTAACCTAATCTAACCTAATCTAATACTGGATCCCCTATCTCTTCTAAATCGACTACTGTTTCTTCTTCTATCACATCAGACAAATCTTCACCCTCATAGAAGCTTTCAATGTATTCTTTCCACCTGTCTGCTCTCTCCTCTGCATTTAACAGTGGAATTCCCGTTGCACTCGTAATGTTACCGCCGTTGCTTTTAATGTCAACAAAGGTTGTTTTGACTTTCCTGTATGCTGAGTGTGTCCTTCCGACAATCATATCATTTTCGATGCCTTCACATTTTCCCTGCAGCCATTTCGTCTTAGCTTCCCTGCACTTCATATTTATTTCATTCCTCAGCGACTTGTATTTCTGTATTCCTGACTTTCCCGGAACATATTTGTACTTCCTCCTTTCATCAATCAACTGAAGTATTTCCTCTGTTACCCATGGTTTCTTCGCAGCTACCTTCTTTGTACCTATGTTTTCCTTGCCAACTTCTGTGATGGCCCTTTTTAGAGATGTCCATTCCTCTTCAACTGTACTGCCTACTGCGCTATTCCTTATTGCTGTATCTATAGCGTTAGAGAACTTCAAACGTATATTGTCATTCCTTAGTACTTCCGTATCCCACTTCCTTGCGTATTGATTGTTCCTGACTAATGTCTTGAACTTCAGCCTACTCTTCATCACTACTATATTGTGATCTGAGTCTATATCTGCTCCTGGGAATGCCTTGCAATCCAGTATCTGATTTCGGAATCTCTGTCTGACCATGATGTAATCTAATTGAAATCTTCCCGTATCTCCCGGTCTTTTCCAAGTGTACCGCCTCCTCTTGTGATTCTTGAACAGGGTATTCGCTATTACTAGCTGAAACTTGTTACAGAACTCAATTAGTCTTTCTCCTCTTCCATTCCTTGTCCCAAGCCATATTCTCCTGTAACCTTTTCTCTACTCCTTCCCCTACAACTGCATTCCAGTCGCCCATGACTATTAGATTTTCGTCCCCCTTTACATACTGCCTTTCAATATCCTCATACACTTTCTCTATCTGTTCATCTTCAGCTTGCAACGTCGGCATGTATACCTGAACTATCGTTGTCGGTGTTGGTCTGCTGTCGATTCTGATTAGAACATCCCGGTCACTGAACTGTTCACAGTAACCCACCCTCTGCCCTACTTTCCTATTCATAACGAATCCTACACCTGTTATACCATTTTCTGATGCAGTTGGTATTACCCGATACTCATCTGACCAGAAATCCTTGTCTTCCTTCCACTTCACTTCACTCACCCCTACTATATCTAGATTATTCTTTGCATTTTCCTTTTCAGATTTTCTAGTTTTCCTACCACGTTCAAGCTTCTGACATTCCACGCCCCGACTCGTAGATCGTACAACCTAGAGGGTACATGACGACCCCACCATAACGGGCTGGCTACCGTGCTGGATTTTGGGTGCCATGGGTAGACCATAGTGATCGTGGGTGCAGATGGTGACGCACTATGGGCGTAACTTACACTATCCATCAGGTGTGTATGCCCAAAATGAGGGATTGAGGGTGCAGTTACGACGCCAAGACGATAAAGGGTGCCAAAGTCTTAGGGCACAGAGGACTCATGGTGCACCACGTAAGGTGTCCTTCGCCAAAAGGCTCGTACTTCCGTTGAATTTGGAAAAATGGAGGTCAAACCCCAATGGGGACCACTACATTAAAGGCAGAAACAGTTGTGACTCCTTTTAGTCGCCCCTTACGACAGGTAGGAATACCGCGGGCCTATTCTTACGCCCGAACCCGCAGGGGGGTAGAGCCAAAGTATCCAGCCGGTTATCGTTAAGTTGCAGAAATGCAATTTTTAAAGTATCTGCGTAGATTATGATGTGATCCCAGTTGGAATTACTTAAGGTAATTAAACCCGATTATGTGCGTGTAGTAAGTTCAATGTACCTACATATGTATACGCTGTTAGGGAGGGAATACCGTGGCATTTTGGAAGTGTTAGCAGTGTACAGAGTGTTCAATTTAGAAAGACTAGAAAAACCGTTGTATTGCATATTACTAAGAGTGATTGTGAGCGTAATTGTAATTGTAAGGAAAGTTTATTTGCTTTGAATGTTAGGTTACTTCGTTGGGTTTCACGTGCTTCGAACTTGAGTACACCTATCCTTTCCTTGTTGCTAATTGGAACAGAATATATTTCATTGGAAAGTTGTGGGAAGCATTTCATGTAAAAAACAGATTCATTTTGGTTGGCAGGAGAAAATTTCAAAGTGGTATAATGCATCCAAGGAAGTAAGAAAAAAATCAGTTGTATTTGTTTGGAGATATAAATATTAGCCAAAACAGTTTCTTCGATTGTTCGTGGATAATTTGACTCATATTTCACCTTGACGCACAATAATGAAATTTGGCGAGATAATGGTTTCACAGTAAAGGTAAAGGAACAATCAGTGCACTTCAGACTTGAAATTAAAACATTCTCGAAAGTTGGAATCCCTGAGACCGGTATCTTGCCAGTACCAATGTGGTTAGCAAGAAAAAACTGTCGAGATCCTCGATTCCCAGAATGGATGAACTAAAATCAAGTCAGTACAGAACACACAGAGTGCGAATGCTACTCGCACTTGGCCAGTTTTCTGTCTTACATTGCATTTAATGAGGTGGTTTCCCCCACAGCGTGTATCGACAAGGCTCTGTCTCGCTCAAAATGAAATGATACATCTCCCTATTTAATCTTAGACTGTACCTAACCAGTAACAAAAAGTAGACTGAACACAATCAACTTACTCCATATTATGTAAGAGGACAATGCCATCCATAGCCAGGCATATTTAACACGTGTCCCTTGTACGTCGTAAGTTGAATCTGTCTGCGATTTTATTGCACTTTATGGTGGTGTAAGACATTGTATTTCCACATTTCGTAGAGTGAAACATGTCGATAAAGAAATTTATAGAATGAAATTTTCACTCTGCAGCGGAGTGTGCGCTGATGTGAAACTTCCTGGCGGGTTAAAACTGTGTTCCTGAACTGAGTTGCGAACTTGAGACCTTTGGCACACCCCTCTGCAGAGTGAAAACTTCGATCTGGGAACATCCTCAAGCTGTGGCTGAGCCATGTCTCCGCAATATGCTCTCTTCCAGGAGTGTTAATTCTGCAACGTTCGCAGAGAGAACTTCTGTGAAGTTTGGAAGATAGGGGACGAGGTACTGATAGAATTAAGGCTGGGAGGACAGTTCGTACGTCGCGCTTGGTTAGCTTCGTTGGCAGAGCACTTACTCTTGAAAGACAAAAGTCTCGAGCTCGAGTCTCGGTCCGACATATAGTTTTAACGAGCCAGAAAGTTACAAAGGAAATTTATGTGGGACTTGTGGCCGCTCTGCAATTTTAATTACTGTACAATTCTTGTGTACCGTATAATTTACTGTTTAAAATAGACGAATATTGATGAAAGATTACCGTCAAACCTCCTTGCCTAGAGACGCCAGATGAAAGTTGATGTCGTCAAGCCCTGAATAAAAATTGCGCAACGGATAACTGGGGAGGGGAGCTTGAGAGCGCTACCTAGAGGTCGTACCCTTACTGTACGATACTAGGTAAGGGGCTGCTGATGTGTGGGTCCCTGCATTCTATACCTTTTATTTTAAATGAATTCCTTTAGCTTCACTCCTATGTGATTTTTAGGGTCTGTTAAAGATTGATGACGATTATCTATTTACTGTAAACATTATCACTCGACTTTACAGCGATTGCAGCAAATGTTCCAGTTTACAGATATTACAATTTTACAGCTTATAGCTCGGGTATATTATATACTTATCGGCACGCATATTTCTGAGGGCAAGACGGAATTGCGTTGTCCAAATGTATACCACCAAAGGCTCCCAATATTTTACATGGGACATCCACTATGTGAGGGGGATAACGGGCAAACTGGGGACCAGATACATTAACACAGGGGGTCAAATTTCCGAAACTAAACGAGAACATTCTTTCCCTTACGCAATCCAAAGCTGGAAAGAAAAGAAGTAGTGCAAATATTCAAATACCTCATTTCCACGCGTGAACTTCGAGACAGACGAACTGAGGGCAAGTCTGCTCACTTATCCGTCTTCTGTAACACTCCCAGAATATCGCGGGCACCCGGAGGTCTTCCTGGGCTCCGGTGGAGGGGATGGTCGAACCACTTGGCCGTGACCAACCTCTCCACCCCAAATCTTGCGACACTGGAACGTCTTTGACTTTGACCTGCCTGTGCTCTCTCTCTGATCCCCTATCCAGTAGTAAGGTTGGCACTACTGTACTACAAAACTACTTCCCAAGTAAGATGTGGCCACGTTTTATGGAAAGGCGTGAGGAAGATTAGGAAAATTCATGCGCAAATTCACATTCACGTACAAGAAATTCATAATACACGACACATATAAGTATGTATTATGAAGCCTAACACATTTCTTTCCACTCATCCACATGGGTTCTGTTGCACCCGCGGCCGGCCTCGTTGTGCAATAAAATTGGCGGCGGAGCCGCCTCCGTTTGTATTTCCTGGTGCGAGCGATCAGCGAAACCTGCTGCTTATGGAGCGAAAACTACTGTACCGTTTCAGTGAGTAAGTAATAAATTGCTGATATTGATTTCTTATATTATCTTTCAGCCAGTTTTTTAACTCGGGTGCACGAGTAGGTGACACTCAGTCAACAGGCATGATATTTCTGTACCATCAAGGTACATTCTATTCACTCGTCAACGATACAGTTGTGCAAGAAGAGCTATTAACAATTTTTCCCACACTACAAGTAATGCTATTGAAAGTAAGGACGTTAATGAAATGAAAGGTATTTTACTTACAGATTCACCTCCTCAGGTATCTCGCACTTCTTTGTGAACTAACAGCAGTTTGAAACTTCCTGGCAGATTAAAACTGTGTGCCCGACCGAGACTCGAACTCGGGACCTTTGCCTTTCGCGGGCAAGTGCTCTACCAACTGAGCTACCGAAGCACGACTCACGCCCGGTACTCACAGCTTTACTTCTGCCAGTACCTCGTCTCCTACCTTCCAAACTTTACAGAAGCTCTCCTGCGAACCTTGCAGAACTAGCACTCCTGAAAGAAACGATATTGCGGAGACATGGCTTAGCCACAGCCTGGGGGATGTTTCCAGAATGAGATTTTCACTCTGCAGCGGAGTGTGCGCTGATATGAAACTTCCTGGCAGATTAAAACTGTGTGCCCGACCGAGACTCGAACTCGGGACCTTTGCCTTTCGCGGGCAAGTGCTCTACCTACTGAGCTACCGAAGCACGACTCACGCCCGGTACTCACAGCTTTACTTCTGCCAGTACCTCGTCTCCTACCTTCCAAACCTTACAGAAGCTCTCCTGCGAACCTTGCAGAACTAGCACTCCTGAAAGAAACGATATTGCGGAGACATGGCTTAGCCACAGCCTGGGGGATGTTTCCAGAATGAGATTTTCACTCTGCAGCGGAGTGTGCGCTGATATGAAACTTCCTGGCAGATTAAAACTGTGTGCCCGACCGAGACTCGAACTCGGGACCTTTGCAAAGGTCCCGAGTTCGAGTCTCGGTCGGGCACACAGTTTTAATCTGCCAGGAAGTTTCATATCAGCGCACACTCCGCTGCAGAGTGAAAATCTCATTCTGGTAACAGCAGTTTATTCACTGGCTCTTGTGAACAGCTACCGGTACCAGTTCCCATTGCGCCTTATGTGTTCTTTGGCGATGTGCGTACGCGTTATATCGTTACACCATAATAATTACGTGCAGTTTGGTCGTATTCTAGGGAACAGCGGAACTGCTACATCGGACCTCACATCAATGCTTGCCTTGCGCACGCTTCGCAGAAATCGACCCGTAAATACAGACGACGGCGGCTGCCCTGTGTGAACAGGTAGCAGCAGCAGCAGCAGCAGCAGCGGCCTCCCCTAATTGCTGTGACACCGGCAGACGCGCCGTAAGGCGTTTGACAGTCGTGTCGCAGCGTGCAGCTGGCTCTAGCCTCAGTACTAATTTCCCGTCTCACCTGCCGTTTCCCTAGAAGCCCGCGCTGTCACGGACATAACTGGCTCAAATTAACGCGGCTGTGAATTCAGGCCTGAAACTGGATGCGATCTATATCGAACCGCCGTCAGTGTTGGTTGCAAGGTGTCGGGCAACTGAACGTGTTGGAGGTTTCAGTTTCAAGATCTTTTTTCAGAGCTTTCTTTTCCGATGCAGAAAGGGCGCTGAAGTAGCTGTCGGATACTGAGTAAACATTGGTAAACGTTGAAGTTTCTTAGTAAACGTTGAAGTTTTCTGTCACTACTTTGTCTACAACTGACAACAATGATACCATCTGGCTAGTAGCTTCCCTCCTCAGAAACCTTTTCATTATTGTGTGATTCAATAACGGAGTGACTTCCCTGTTTTCGAACATGGAAATTGGAAGTTTGGTGACTTCTCGTAGAAACAGCGAGCTACGGGGTTCCTGCCTTGAAGCTTTTCCTACGTAAAGTACCCAATTGCGTTATTGACGTATTCAAAGAGGAACGGGCTAAAGGCCTAAGCAAACGGGATTTGGTCAGGTAGTGGGACGAAGTAGGGAGACAACCTCGAAATTTGCCTGCATGCCATTCTACCTACTTATGCCCTGCAGTTACTATTAAGCTTTTCCAAAATCATTTTTCATTGTTAAAAACTGACATGACACTATTGTTCTCTTCCCTTATGTGATGCTCTTAGCCATTCGTTGTGTACAGAACTATTCAAATGTTCAAATGGCTCTGAGCTCTATGGAACTTAACATCTGAGATCGTCAGTCCCCTAGAACTTAGAACTACTTAAACCTAACTAACCTGAGGACATCACACACATCCATGCCCGAGGCAGGATTCGAACCAGCGACCGAGCGGTCGCGCGGTTCCAGACTGTAGCGCCTAGAACCGCTCGGCCACTTCATCCGGCTACAGAATTATTACTTAACCACTCAAAGTATTTTTATCACCCACCCTTTTTATTTTGTAATTGAGTTTAATAAAATTAAGCAGTATGCTCCTTCACGTCACTAGGCAGAATTGGAAATTCTACTGAAAGTACGAACTTTGAATAAATACTGATACCTACGTGATCACTCTGCGTTTCACAATTATCTGCTTGGCAGATCAGTTCGAAACTACTTCCCTACGGCCACAATTTCTAACAGCAGGTAAGAAAAAAATACCCAAACCTTTCTGGTGACATCTGATTTAAATTTTTTTGTTGCGACAGTAAATCCTGTTTATGTAACTGGAAGGCTTAAAATATTTTTGACTTATGAAAGAAAGCGTACAGAAATCATCGGAAGCTCTTTAAGAATGTTTGCAGATTTGCAGTTGTCTGTAAGAAAATAGCAATGACAGACGGCTGTATCGATTTGCAGAATGACCTGAAGAGGATTTATGAATGTAGAGGTTCTTGTAGCTGACACTGAATGTAAACAAATGCAACATATTGCGAAAAAATAAGAATAGAAATCCGCGACTGCACAATTACACTATTGATGACAAACTGCTCGAAACAGTGTCTACCACAAAATGTCTAAGAGTAACTACGTAGAGCGACCGTATGGGGAAGGGCCACATAAACCAAAGTGGGGGGCGGGGAATTCACAATAATAAGTGATAATATATATATAGTCATAAGTTATACGGTAAAATATTTAAAATGTTAAAATATTGTTAAATTGCTATAAATATTGGAATATGGTTCGCCTTCTTTTGCGAGAGCCTGGCAACTATTTCTGTGGTCAGACATCAGCCAGAAAGAGATGGAGAAAGTACTGACCAATTCTGCAAGTCCTCATTCTTGTCCAGTCCACTGAAAGAAATGTTTCTAATCTCTGTTTTGCTCAGTGGGATCAGGACTATGATTGTAAATGAAGATTTTGAGTTCTAATTCGTAGATGTATTTGGTAAAGTTTCACATGCTCTGCATTGTAATCTTCATTATATTAATACTGACAATATATCTCCGTATCCTAAACGGCACTATGAGCAGTTCAGGGGCGACTTCTGCAGTAAGTTCCTATGGAAATGTCTTTCGTCCTGACTTCTGACAAAATAACTGCTCGCCACAAAAGTAGAAAATAATTGTCACTACTTGCCACGTGGATTTGTTAACATTACGGGCGACGCACTAACAGCTACTTCGGGGAAATGTAAGAGATCCAGGACGGTACACAGTCCTCGCGAGTACACATTCTATCATTACTGAAAATATGCGTTTAGTAACAACGTGTCTCTGACATCATCCGGGGCAGTGAGCACTCCGGCGTTTGACTGACACAGATCGTACAGTGGCTGGGTGCGAAGTGAAGCCTAGTTTTGCCTCTTGGGCTGTATCTATGTATGTGGCGCAGCGGACAGCCAAGGGAACACCAGCTGTCATCCGCCCTATGGCCACGACGGTAGCAGCCTCTAAGTGGCCGTTTTCTCGGACGCATAATATTTTATAACACTGTTTTGTATTAATTTAAAATTTTCGTAATTTTGTATGCATGTAGGTGAGTTGGTTAAAATGACTGAAAAAGTTTTAGGTCGCCTACTTTTAAACATTACCGTCTAGAATTCTCAGAACGGAACTGACAGTAGTAGAGCCTGACCTCTTAACTACAACTTTAAGAGACCTCACATCTAGGCCTGGAAACTTGTTATAGCTCTATTATTTAAGAGGTTTCATCATGACCTGTAACCAAAACTTTCTAGCATTAGTATAACAGATACTTAATTTACTTCAAATAATATTTTAGCTCCAAATGTAGTTTTCTGGAAATTTCTCGAAAACTATTAGAGGTGGCTCAATGGGGTTACATAATTAATGTTTTTATGTTGAACTAAAGCTTCATACAAATTTTCACATTTCTAAGTCGAATATTTAGCTCCTTCAATTTTTCTTAAAAACGCGGATTCTGACCAAAATATCTCTTTAATCAACTTGAGACTTGTACTGCTTAATTTTGACGTACATCTGCACATCATGACAAATTTTTGGCCTTCTAGCATTATTATTTAGCGCCAATTATTTTTTTCTTAAAACGATGTATTTAGGGAAGAATATTGACGTGATCATTCTAAGATTTGACAGTTTACAAATTAATATACTATAGCACATGCTAACAAAGTTTGGAAAAGCTACTTCAAGTTTTTATTCCATTCTTAAATTATGGTGCAATACTTGTGTGCTACGCACAGACGGATTGTGATGACGTGGCGCTACTAGCAGTGAACTGGGGTAGATCCCGGCACACTCGCTCGCCTCTGTAAATCTCCAATGATACAGCGCTTGTTTCGCCAGAAAAGTATGTGTCAGACTAAGATCCACAGGAAGAATCTCAAGGAAATGTAATTTATCCACGAAACAAGTTGTTTGTAAGAATATTTTTGATCAGTGTGGGACCCTTAAAAAGTATAACTGATAGGAGAGATGAACGAGATCCAACAAAGAGCGGCGTGTTTCGTCACGAGATCAACTGGTCGGAGCGAGATGACTGCAGAGATGCACAACAAACTCCATTGCCAGACTCCATAAGACAGGCACTGAGCATCACGGAGAGGATTACAACTGAAATTTCGAGAGCGTACTTTCCTGCGAGAGTCGGACAACATATTACTTCGTCCCACACACATCTCGTAAAATGACAATGACAGATAAATTAAAGAAATTAGTGCAAATACAGAGGCTTACTGATAGTCATTATTCTTACGCGCCATTCGTGAGTGCAACAGGGAAGGAGGACTAGTTAATAATACCAGAAGTACAATACGCCACACACCGTCAGGTGGCTTGCGGAGTTCTGACGTAGGTGTAGATATAGACAGCTGTGGATTGACTACTGTGAATATATTTCAATGTAATGAAAAGCGGCTTTAGTTTAGCCATTGCCACCCCAAGTAGCTCTTCATACCCTGACACACTCTATCATATTTTGTGATAACACGCTGCAACGTAACAGTTCCGTGTGGTCTGTAAAAAATACTCGAAATATTCCTACTCAACTTACTGAACTAGAATTCTTCTTCATTTTTATTTTAAGCAGGTGATGATTTGTTTGTATTTGCTGTTGTAGTCTCTAGTCCAAAGACTGGTTGATGAAGATCTCCACGCTACTGTATCCAGCGCAGGCGTCTTCTTTTGCGAATAACTAGGGCAACCTACGGCCATTTGCCCCCTCCGCCCTACAACATCCTTTCAATAATAGACTGATCCTACGAAGTCTCCGAATGTGATCTATCAACAGATCTTCTATCAAAAGATCCCTTATTTTAGTCAAGCTCTTTCCACAAACATTCGGCCTCTCAAATTCTATTCAATAGGTCTACTTCATCATTAATTACGCGATGTAGCAACCTACTCTTCCCAACACTTTCGTAGCACCACATTTCGAAGGCTTCTGTTCTCTTCTGGTCTAACAGTCTTACCTTCAGGAAAGACCTCACAACTCTTAAATTTATATTCGATGTTAACAAATCCCACTTCATAAGAGACGCTTTTCTTGCCATTGTCAGACGACATTTTATATCCTCTCTACTTCGGCCATCATCAGTTGCTTTATGGCCTAAAATAGCAAAACTCGTCCACTACTTTTGGTGTCTCAGTTCCTAATCTAATTCCATCAGCATCACAATATTAAATTCGGCTAAATTCCATTATCCTTGTGTCGCCTTTATTGATGTTAATCGTGTTTACTCTTTTGAAGATACTGTCTGTGGCTTTCACATGCTCTTCCAAGTCCTTTAAGTCTCTGACAAGATACCAGTGTCATATTCAAACTTGAAAACTTCTGTTTTTCTCCGCGAACTTTAATTCCTACTTGGTTCCCTTTAGTGCTTGCTCAATGCAGTGATTGAATAGCATCTGGGATAGGCTACAATCCAGTCTCATTAGCTTCTCAACCACTAGCAACCATCCATATCCATCGCCTTTTATAACTGCCAGCTAGTTTCTGTACAAGTAGTACGTAGCTTTTCGCTGATTCCTTTTATCACTCCCACTGTCAGAATGTCAAAGAGTGCATTGCCGTTATCACTGGTAAAAGCTTTCTCTGGCTGTAGAAGCTATAAACGTAGGTTGCCCTTCTGTAACCTAACCTCTAACGTAAGTCGTAGGGTTCAAAATTGCCTTACGTGTTCCTACATTTCTCCAGAACTTTAAATTGATCTTTCCCGATGCTATCTTCCAAACGTTTTTGTATTATTTTGTAAATAACTCGGGTCAATATTTTGCAGCCAAGAGTTATTAAAATGATAGTTCGGCCATTGTGACGTGCGTCGAAACCTTCCGCAAATTTTTGATGTTTTCCGACTTCGTGCCTCTGTGGTGGAATCGCCGGTTGTATGAAACCTCTTTGCCAGAGAGGCTCGTGGTGCGAATGTGATCCGCGAGGCGGCGTGTGACGGGCAGCGACACGACTATTGAGTTAGCAGCAGCACGAGGAAGATGGCGCGCGGGTTCCAATGTTGGGAGCAGCACCTGCATGTGCCGGAGAACGTCTTGGTCGCGCCTTGGAATGATAGCGTGGCGTAGTTCTAGTTGAGAGCCATTGTTTGCACAACTGTAATTTGGAGGGGCGCTCCCCTTTTGCATGCGAGAACACTTTGTTTGCAATACTGGTGTTGTCAGAAGGAGATCTATGGTTAAAGCAATGGTTGGAGGTATGTACAAAAAATGATTCAAACGGCACTATGGGACTTATTAACTGCTGAGGTCATAATCCCCTAGAACTTAGAACTACTTAAACCTAACTAACCTGAGTACATCACACACATCCATACCCGAGGCTGGACTCGAACCTGCGACCGTAGCGGTCGTGCGGCTACGGACTGTAGCGCCGAGAACCGCTCGGCCACTCCGGCCAGCGGAGGTCTGTACAGCTATTACTAAACTGACGCTGCGCCCTGGTTGCATTTACACACGAGTACTGGTAAGTCCATGCTAAGTTGAGTAACTTTGTTATTGAGTACTTGCCCATCTGTGCGTTTCAGTTGCTCGTCTTGCTAACTTTTGATTCTGCCCATGTGGGACCCTATTATTTCGACTATTTCGTGACTGGTCACTTGTTTGTTTTCACTGTTCATGTTACAAGGTTGTCACTGCGTTTGCTCTGGTGGGGGCAATTATTTTGTATGCAACTGTGCGACCAGTGGTAACTAACCGATATATGTTTCAGATATTATCATGACAATTTAGTGATGTGTGTAATGTATTGCCGCAATGTGTGGGCAGATTGGTGTGTGAAATATAATAAGACTGCAAGATTACGACTCTGTAAACCAACTAACCTAGTAGAGGACGAATTCTAATGTTGCAGATTTGCTTTTCGATAAGTAATTACCTTGAACAGTTAATGTCTCGTCTGAAAGAGTTTTGCATCTGAACTTATTTTGAAATTGTTCGCTACTCCTGTACAGTAAATGAGCATATTTTACATTGTGGCACGAGAAAGAAACTAGTGTGCACAAAACTTGTAACAAGTGGGTCCCGCTGTAATTCGTTGTTGTGGATTTCAAATGCTTTTGGTAAATGTGGTATCGATAGCTACGATGCCACGGCGTAGCTACAAGTTCTTAGGTTGGCACTACGAGACCGACACCGACAACAGAGCCCTCTAGCCGGCGCTGTGCAGCTCTACGAGCGCCCCTACAGATTCTACCAATTTGATTCCGAGTAGACGACCAAGAAACATTGTTTCTATTTCATAGTGGGCGAGCCACGACAAATTTTGCCTTTGTAACTTCTAGCCGATGTTAGATTTTATTGATGTACAGCTTCGTACCTACCTGCTCATCTCAGCCAAAGTTAAATTACAAATTATATATTCTAGTTATTGTGCTGTGATATAGTAAAACAATTTTTAATTGCAGTACCGAGATTTTTACCTCAGCTGCTGCTCCTAGCTTCCTACATTCGGCCTACCCTTCAGTTACAGGAGCAGACCCACGCGCCGCCTTCCAGGCGGGGTCCAAGAGTAAACTGCATTTATCTGAATAGATTTGAGTTGCTGTCAGTTTTTTATTATACGTTATTAAGGGTTACCACATGAATTCTTAAGATACCGCTAGGGATTTTAAATTTTGTATCACACATAGTTATCGAGCTTGAGTCGAAACTTTTCATAGCTAACGTCATTGTTAATAAACTTGTTTTAAAGGATTTCTGAGTTAATGTTACTACGGCAACTTACCACTGAAAAGCTGCTGCCATACTAGTTATATATACAACTGTCTGTACCTGCTTTTTTTGGAAACGGTATTGTTGCACTCTTCTTGAAGTTTGAGGGTATTTTCCCCTTTTTCTGTACCAGGTGCAATAGTTTTGTCATGGCTGGTTCTACAAACGATATCGCCAGATCTGAGGGAACGTTGTGTATCCCAAGGTCTTTATTCTGACTTCGATGTTTCAGAGCTCCGTCAAATTGTTCTCGTAGTATCATATCACCCATTTCATCTTCATCTACTGCCGTACTCTAACAGAAGATAGATACAAGACAGGGCGTTACAGGGCAGTCTACATTTACCGAGCAGTTAGGAGCATATGCAGAAACACAGTCTTGCAATGAAAACAGATTGATCATTTGCCGTAGCGCCAAGCACTGTCAAAAGGCGTGGATCTTAAGACTCGATAGGATACTCGCAGCAGGAGACTCAGAGATATTCGGGGGTCTGATAAACCCTGTTTATTTGTAAAAATCAAGGTAACTACCACACTGAAGGCTAATTCTGAACATTTGGGAAAGCAAAGGCTGCAAGGCTGCAACTGGTTGCACGACAAAAATCAGTGTCTAATCTCTGGGGGAAAGGTGGGCGGGGGGGGGGGGGGGCGGAGGGGGCGTGAGTGCTAACTGAAACAGCGAAAACGGGCGTCATTTTAAGTAAAAATTATCAGAGCAGCACTTTAGGTGAGAGAAACAGACATGTCGGACCTTACCGAGGCTGCCTACGAGCGACACCCCGTTGGCGTCACAGTGGTCTGACTGAGAACTCTCTCCAATTACAAAAACACCAGTTCTTAAAGAATTATGGCGGCACATTATTTCTTCTTTCCAATAGGCAGCCCACCAACCCATCGGCAATTTACAGATTTCAGCCAATCTGACTAGTGGCCCTGCACCTCAAAGATACCTGTGGCCAACCTCATTAAAAGTTCTCGTCTTCTCCTACTCGGTAGGCACGGATGTATCTGGACTTTACATTACCGAGCTCTAAGTTTGGTTGCAACGGCGTTCATCTGAAAGCTGATGTCAGTGCACTTCCGCTTATTACAAGGCATAAGTGTTTCACGTCACATGTCCCAGCCTCGAGGCATTTTGTGAGCAATGACCTCAGATATAGCGCTCCGTCCAGTGTAAACCCACTGACGCTGCAGTTCTCAAGCTTCTTCATCTGCTAAGAATTGCCTTTCTGTGACCATCTACTACTGTGACGCCTTACGACACCGTCTAGGCGGTGGATTGAATTACCAATTAATTTTCTGAAATGAAACTTCTCCCCTGGGACCGTTGCCCAGAGCGTCTGCAATTCACAGGGCTCCAACTACCACTGTTGACCACCGGGAACCTGAATGCTACTACTTCTGCCTGCTCTCTGCATTGGCTCTGACTTTCTGTCTTGGAAAGCCCATCCTGGCTTCCAACAGCTTCAAGCTTAACAATGTGCAAGTCATTACGTCGTCAGTATATGACACTACTTCCTCTTCACTTTCTATAATACTGCATTTAGTTTCCATGTCTAGCCCCTACTCATATTCAGTCCACCTTTCAGCTTCCGCTTGTCGAGGGATATGATGGTTTTCCCTGCCTACAGAGAATCACTTTAAGCGGTGTGTCATGCTGGAGTCGCACTTTGGTTGTTAGCGCACGAGAGCACCGCTGTGGCGGTGATGGTGGCCAGCATGTACAGCTTTGTAACAGTCAGCTGCTACAAGTGGGCCAGAAACATCATTTGGAGGCAGCACCATATCCGCAGTGAATGTGGTGCACAACCCTGCGAAGCGTCTTCAGGAGCCGGCAGCACTTGAGATGTCTGTAAAGGCAGGCTGGGCCTGCAAGTGTTGGAGTGTAGTTAACTGTTGCATGGACATCAATACATAAGTTAGGGGCAGAGCCAACAGCGAGGAACACGAGAAATTGGTGTGCTGCAATTTGGTCATCCGAAATTCACTGTGGTATGTAGACCAACGGTTAGACAACAACTGTGACAGTTGCTGTCTAACCATTGGGGTCCTTACTTCAGAAAAACAGTCTTGGAATCGAGATAGATTCGATGGCTCCTGTTATATTGCACAAATCGTTGTGGTACATTCGTTCATCGTGTGCGTAAGGGTCTGAGTATGACTTCAATGAAGTGCTGAAACTCGTAGCTTAAAGAAAAATGAAAATAACTAAGAACTGTTTGAAATATGGTTGTTGGTTGGTTATTGTTGCACATTTTATTTGATCAGCCGCTGTCCTGAGTCCATGATTTATCTGAGAAAGACGTCACTATGGTCAACATGGAGTGTGGCGTCTATGTGGACACAGCAGCCTGGTGGAGCAGTCGTCTTTTCCCAGTAGTAAGGACAGCGACCCCAGTGGCGGCGGAGGAAAAGGCTGCTGGATGTCAAGCGGAACACTACCTGATCGCTTTAGAAGCTGATGGTGCACCCTAGTGGACTTATGATTGATATAATGTCCCATATTTTGTACGAGCCATGCGTTGTTTGTATTAGCTGGTCGACAACGTTCTGCATCCAAGTCCATGGTGGCCATGTAACGTGTTACAGTGGTTTATTGATGACATTCAGGCTATGCAGGCATGCGTATTGTGAGCGAGAGCTGTTCAAATTGTTGAGCTACTCGCTATCAGCATGATTAAATGTATCAAGCCCAAACTGATTTCATTGAGCTACACCTTGAGTCTAACTTAGTCGTTGACACAAATGTGCTGAGAATTCCTCATGGTGTGAATAGTCAATGGTATGTGTTATTGTATAAGAATTTGTTAAAAATTATGCAAAGGTAGTTTGGTAGAACACTGTGGGTGGCTTGTTGCGGTCGCTGTCTGGTGTAAATATTATTAGTGGCTCTATGTATGGTTATGTGTTACGTAACTCATTCTAGCTAAGTCTAAGAGCTGTTTTGGTGTCTTACGTTTAGTTGCCCGAGTTTTCTCAGTTATTACTGTTTATCGACGAGGGCCATATGCGGCAAAAATGTTTAGGTTGTTGGCTAGTTATGTACTGTAGCACAGAGATTAGGTTCTAATTCTCTTTATTGTATGGGTGGATATTTATTTGTACTGATTCTTTTGAGCTGCGCTTGAGAATCGTTATGGGTTGCAGAAAGCTATGTTTTTCTTATTGAACTTGTATTAATTTTCATGTTGTCAGAAGTATTTTGATGTTTAGTAAATGAATTGTTAAACTGCGCTCCATGGCTGCACCCGCAAATCGCTCCTGCTGAATCTTAGGTATCATGCTTTCCCTTCATCGAAACTTACTGGCAGATTTACATTGTGTGCCGGTCTTGGATTCGAAGCTGGGTGGCTTTGCCTCTCGTAGGCAGGAGTTCTACGGCTGCGACTTACGCAGGGGAATTTATATGAGATTTCGTATGTAGGAGAAGGGGTTCTGGTGAAAATGAAGCTTTGAGGTCAGGTCTTCGGTCGTCCATGGGTAGCTCTTAGTTGGTAGACCACAAGATGGAAAAAGTCCGAGGTTCGAGTCCCAGACCAGCACACAGTTTTAATCTAGATGAACGGTTTCGTATCAGTGCACTTCTCTCATCTGAGTGAAAAATGCATTCTGGTTTCCCTTTCTTGCTTAATATTGGTTTTCTATCTGACTTCTCGAAATGCACGTAACTGTTTCCCTTTCGTAAAAGGCCTTTTTGCGTGTCTTATATGTGGTAACTATCTTTCCCAAGTTATGCATGCTTTATATCATTGGATCGTCCTCTATCCATTCCTGATTATCTTACAAAGTGCATGACAGTGTGGTGTCTCTGATAATGATATTTATTCTTTTCTGCTTTCGGTCCTAAACAATCTTCAATGGCAGCAGTAGAACATTTAAAAGTGGTCCACTCTGTCCGCTTTCGTATGTCGCACAGCTACCGCAGCTGCAGTTGAAGATCGTTTAAGGCCGAAACCGGTAGCAGAATAAATATCATTACCGCAGACAGCACAGTGTTGTGCATTTTCTAAAATTCGTACATGCTGATGACCAGCGCCTAAACAAGATATTTCATTCCTGCTCAGCCATTTTGGGTTCATGTCAGTATCGGTTTTCTGAGACGCCTGTATTCCCTATCGCCTGATTTATTTGCTGCATTTTTATTTGTCACTCAAATTCAATATCTTCTGTGACATCCAAAGATTTATGCTACACCATAGCCTTACCTCTTTCATTCTCTGGTGTTTATTCATTATTAAATGTGCCCCTGCTTTACGACAGTTTTTTGATGCTTGTAACCCAGTACTCACCAATTTAGTGTCCTTTTCATCTTGCCACCGAACTTCACTAATTCCCCTTACATCTAACTTCAGCTTATCCCTTTCAATATTTTACTTTTCTAACCAACCTACCCAATTAAATGACCTCACATTCCACGCCCCGGCTGGCAGAGTGCCAGCTCTATTTTTCCTTATAACAACAACCTCGTGAGTAATCACTGCCCAGCGTGCATGTTGCAGAATGTTTTGTCTCTGGAATATTTTATCCAAGAAGATGCAGTCATCATTTAACCATACAGTAAAGTTACATGACCTCTGGAAAGGCTACTGCTGTAGTTTCCCCTTGCTTGGAGACGTTTGCAGCAACAGTACAGCAAGACTGTGGGCTCTGCAACTACTGAAATGGCTGTCGCCTCTCTTGAGGAGTCACATGGTTGTATGGCCCCTCCATAGACACTCTCCAGTTGTGGTTAGACATACAGTAAGTTTATCTCCATCGCTGAGGCATGCAATCTACCCTACTCAGGCAAGGTCTATGGTTCACAGGGGACTCATAATTTATAGATCTGAAAAAGGTATTTTTTTTAAATCATCTGTTGATCAAAATTTATACATTGTAATTTTTGAAAAAATTACGCAGTAAATGGCAGTACACAAAAATTGTGACTGGTTTCGGTTCCTTCAACCATTTCCAGATCGGATTATGTTGGCTGCAAGACAACAACAGTTTGTGTACATATATTTACGTGGTATGCCGCAGAGTAATATCGTGCGCCAACCGGTATAAAATCACGACTTTTCACAGTAGTGGCATGTAACTTTATTAGAACTACTTGCTACAGTCAAACAACAGGCCATCCGTATGTACCTATATGATGTTTAAAGAAAATACGTGTTGTCTTGTCGATTTCACCGATCTCTTCCACGCTTACAGTTTTTACAAATAATATGGGGTGATGCCACTTATTGCGATTGTATAAAGTCTTATTTAGATCAAACATATTGCACCTTATTTAAAATCATCACAATGGGCAAGAGTTGTTCATTTTTTGCACTTAAATTTTTAACTTCTTACATTATTCTATTCCCATGTTACAATAAATTATTTGCCCTGTTTTCCACTCTCTAAAGCAAGGAGATAGAAAACGTGCACAGAAACAGTCGGACACACAGAAATACACAGTTGAATAATAGACACAATAAAAGACATACTTCCACATCTACAAAAATTTAACGCAAGATTTCTGCAATCATGATCTAAATAAACATACAGTGCCTGTAACCACGAAGAATATAGCAGCACATTATGCATAGGAGAAAAACTTATGGCTATTGTAGTGTAGTATCTTATAAATCAGTCACTTGTTTATAAGATATCCAATGGAATAATGTAATGAGAATAAAATGGGAATACTGAAGGATCAGTTTCAACCTGGCAACAGTTTGTGATCTCTCCAAAGTAACGTGTAAAGAAAACCATAATCATTACTATAGTCAGTGACAGAGCTATAGTATAAAACCAAAAGCATTTGATCTAAATAAAATCTTATACAGTCACAAAGCATGGCATAACATCTATATTATTTGAAAACAGACAGTAATTATGTACATTTCTCACAAACTTCATAGATACTTACTGAACAAATAATTTGTGGCCAAAATACGTGCTCCATACTCCATTTTGAGACACGGCTACAGACGATGATAAATCATTGTAAACACAACAATATGCATTATTTGTATATTTCATTAAACGTAACAAAAATCAAAGTATGATCTTCAATGTTAGTTGATGATGTTAATTAAAATCTAGTTATATTGTTTCCTAAAATTAGTTCTCTGCAGCTAACAACAGGACCCACCCGCTGTCTCTCCTGCAGAAGCGTCACAAAGCGAGAACTGCCAGTACGGTGTGTACCGAGATTGCCGTCGGGATTAAGTTGCAGCTGCGCACGGTGAGCTCGTATTGCGGGCGAGTCGCTTATTAAGGCGCGTTCCTGCCCTCAGCAAGCCACCGCGCCGGTGGCACATAGGAGAGCAGCCGCTCTGGAGAGGCAATCCGGCCCACAATGGCCGCCGCCACTGCCGTCGCAGAAGTGGCAATCGCGCCGCCGCTGACCCCTGTCAGGGGGCCGCAGCGCCCCCCCCCCCCACCCCACATCTCCAACCTCTGGCCACTGCAGTCTCTCTGCCGATGCTTGACATGCTCCTCGAATTTCTAGGTCCTTTCTACAACACACCTACGACCTTTTAACTAGAGGAGAGGACTATCTTGACATGGTTCACTCTAAGTATGCTACTATAATTGGGATTACCTCAACGATCCATACTTGGTCCATTTCTTTCTTGTGCAATTAACACACTGGACGATTTTAAACGCACTGGGTGAAACTGCCATAATTTGGAAATAGGTGGAATGCCGTACACTTCAGCACTACTTGTAAAGTGAAACAGGAAAATTATGTATGTCTTGAATTCTTTGAAGAGCCCTAAAAGTAAATATTTAAGGCTTCATGCTTTGGCCAACAGAGCTGCAACATGCAAGGCATGAAAAACCATGAAGACCATAACAAGACTTTATGAAAGCATCGTCTGTTGTTTGCAACATTACAGATGTGTTTTTATTTCTTAGTTAAACGTATGTTGTCGAGGGCGACAACTGTTCCAGGTCTTGAATTAACTGAGAGTGCGGTGCTGTGGAACACCATTCTTGAGAACGCCCTACATTTCTGGCGTGAAATAACTGTGTTGCCTCACCGTTAGAGTCAGTGTCAGAAGCAATGAGCAGAAGTTTACAGCCATCCCGTAAGGTTCTCAATGTATTGATATTTTGTCAGTGTCTGTTAGTTCAACTTCTGTTATTGCCTTTTTTTGAAGGTGTCCATTCCTCTTCAGTTGACCTGCTTGCTGTTGTATTCATATGGATTCAAACGCACACCATCGTATCTGAGTACTTTCGTGTTCGACTTCTTTCCGCGTTGACTCTTCCTCACATTCCAGAGACTGTTCAAGTCTGAAATATCTATGATGTATAACTGCAGACTGAAGCGACGAATGAAAATTTGTAACAAGGCTGAGATTTGGTCTTTTTATTGGGAGAGCGCCTCGTTATCGAACGAAAGGTGGGATCTTGTCCCAAACCCAAGCATAGATGCCTTAATCAAATGAAACCAAATGATTTCAATAGAACTGGAGAGCCTATGTTTTCTGAGTTTAGGAGAAATAACAAGTGGTTTGGGGTGTGGCTGGGAATTTGTAATGAGGACGGACGCGTGCTAGGACAGTCCATGCAGATGGAAAGCCACTGCATCAGGGTTGGTTAGTGGTTAGCATATTTGCCTCGTGAACTGGAGACCCAGGTTTGAATCCTGGATTTGGTACAAATTTTCATTCGCTGCTTCACTTTCATATTAACATTACTGATGTTGTGTTTGCTTTGCATGATATAATACTCACTATCATCTACTGTAGAGTTCTGCAGCTGTTACGTTCTGCTGTACAGCACTTTTGACTTGTGCCAATACAGCTGAAGTTTTACTGTCGATTATTGAGCATTTCTCTACTTTTTTCATTCCTCGATATATGGATTGATCTCGTTACCGAAGGTTTATTTGCAGCTACTGTCCTTGTACCTATGCCTGTTACTGCAACTTCTGATATTGCCTTTTTTTGAAGGTGTCCGTTCCTCTTCAGTTGACCTGCTTGCTGTTGTATTCATATGGGTTCAAACGCACACCATCGTATCTGAGTACTTTCGTATTCCACTTCTTTCCACTTTGACTCTTCCTGACATTTCTCTTAAACATCACTCCCCTCTTCATCACCGGTAAATTGTGGTCTGAACCTATATCTGTTCATGGGTACGTCCTTTGCACTGCAATGAAATGTCCAATGATTATTTGATCATCATGTCCCTGAACATACACGGTTGCTGGTGCAGTACCCTCATATAGTTTCTGTATCACCTCGTCATCTGCTTGTGACGTCAAAATGAATACCTGAACTACTGTTTTCGGCGTTAGGTTGCTCCCAGTTCTGACGAGAACAACCCTGTCGCTGATTTGTTGAAAGTTGCTCTCTCACCTACCTTCCTATTCATAACGAATCCTACTCACGTTATAAGATTTTCTGTTGATATTATTTCTATTTCACTTTACTGACTCTCACCCTCTTTATATTGAGCCTTTGCATTTCACCTTTCAGGTTTCCAGTCTTTGCGACCGCTATCCAACTTCTGACGTTTTACAAAACAACTCGTAGAATGTTACCTTTTTGGTGGATATTTGAAACGTCCCCTTAGAAAAATTATATACGTGACTGCGCTTAAACTGACACACAATGTTTTTAGCGCAACGCAATCTGACTTTCAATAATCCCTGCAAAAGAATGGCCCTTACTAACATTAACCTATACCTTTCACAAATCACTTACCTCACAAAAATCTTCGTTACTCGAACTACTGCAATACAGTGAGTGCCACTACTGCCAGCTAAATAAAAGATTCAAACTACAGAAGGCACTAACTACTGATAGGGATAATTAGCAAATGAAAGATTTTGTTAGAGAACAAATGGTGTATTTACCTTAATAGTCATAATATATACACCAGTTCATGACAACCAGTCTTACAAATTTCAAAACTTCGCCATCTCTCTCCCCACATCCACCACTGCTGGCGGCTCACCTCTAAGTGCGCAACGCTACGCGCTGTTAACGTACAGCTGCCCAACACTACAATGGCAGATATTCCAAAAAAATGCAAACCAGCCACAGACTGTACACAGCACATACAGAGCGCTACGTGGCGTTAACAATAAGAAAATCTGAACAGCCTACTTACATAGCCCCCATGCTCCCCACAAAAAATTTTACAAATTGTTTTGGGCAGTGGCCAATACAGATCCGAAAAAATTTTTCATAATTACAATAACAAAGAAATCAAATGCACACACTTATCGATAAATTGTTGGTCAAAAGCTAAAATTTTCTCACAGTCCATAAAGACAGTCCTGATCGTTCATCACAGTAGAATTGCAGTCTGAAGCAGTAAAAGAAAATGCACACGGAAGTAGTGGATTTCCATGCAGTCTTGAAGAAGTAGTGTTGTCCTTCCAACGGAAAGACAGTGCTGACTCTCGACATGCAGACAGGTAATGGGCCACAACAGAGCAAACCCACTGCAGAGTCAGTCGAAGTTTTTAAGGATATTGGTAGGTAGGTCATCACAGAGTAGACCCACTGTAGTCCTGGTAGAGATTACGGTATTAGTGGGCCACCAGAGGTGCAGACCCACTGCAGTCCTTGTAGAAATAATGGTACTGGTGAGTCAGCAAAGGTGTAGACCCACTGTAGTCCTTGTAGAAATAATGGTATTGGTGGGTCATCAAAGATGCAGACCCACTGTAGTCCTTGTAGAGATGGCCAGCAGCCACCTGTTGTGACTGTGCAGGTGCACAATCACCATTGAAGAGTCTTGCGGATGATATAGTAAGTCCATAATCCCCACTTGTGCACTCACAAAGTTTTTGGAATTGTCCTTAGAACCAGCAATGCTGTTATCCAGTCCCTTGCTGAATTATTAACACATGTGCAAACACTAACAGTCCCTAGTTCTCACATATTGTCCATATACCATGACCAACAGAAACGTGTGCAGTGAAATGTAACTTACAAGTTAATAATATGATGAACTGGTATCAATTACAATTTTATAACATAAGAATACAATAACAACAGTGCAAAATAAATCATTAAAACATAAGAATACAGATAACATTTGTAGTAATAGGGGCTTTACAAAAGAATAGAAATAAACATATACATCAGTGTTACAGGAATTATGACATAAGTAAATACATAAAAGATCAGAATTATTATTGAAACATCAACTTCACACATGAGCATTAAAACAGAACAGAATTAATAATGTCTAACATCTTTACAAAGTAAATAACATATGATTAATGCAAATTATATTTGAGGATAACAGTATTCCTCATCATAGTTCATTTAGCTGAGTATTAGAAAAATTCTACAACATAAGTCTTATCAGATAAACATATAAAGACAGGAAGAACGTAAATACACAAGGGTACACAAACATATAGTGGGATAACACAAGGAAAGGACAGGGTTTGTTTTACTGCAGTATTTTGCAAACAAAACTTTCTTTCCTCCTTGGAGATCTCCCTTCGTTCTTCATTATTTCCAAAAAGTCCTATCTATACCTGCTTTCTGTACTTTTCTCGTATAGCCTCTCAGTGCATTTCTTCAAATTCATCGCAACTCATTCTCTTATAGGCTACACCCTCTTAAGCTAACTTAAATATACTGAGCTCAGATGCTAAACTAAGGGACGAGGCAATGCAGCAGCACAAAACAATTAACACGAACAGCAATGACCAAAAAAAAATGGAAAATTGCAAAGCAAGCTACAGTAAATCTAAAGTACCAAGCAATGCAACATTGCAACTAATACGAGCCCATGTGCAGCAACAATAAAAATAATTCAGTAGTAAAACTAGCTTAACAGAGTAATGCAAAGTGAAATTTAGTAGCACTATGCCTGGCAAATAGCAGCAGCAAATGCAATAACTTATATCTGAACATGACATAGCTCAAGCAGAAAAAATATTACACTAAAGACAACAATGCAGACAAGGGAAATGTATATTCACATCTTAATGTCTATGTAATTAAAGTGTTGCACCACAAGAAGTTATTCTACCAAAAAAATTACCAAGTAGTTGAAAAGAAAATTCTGTATGCAATTCCTGTGAAGGGAAATGTCTTTTTATGCTCCTTCGTTTTTTTGACTAGATCGTAAAATTATTTACTGGATCTGTAGGCATAAAATATTTATATTAGTACATCTATTAAATTTTATTTTAACCAATGCTGCAGTGCAGCTAGAAACTAGATATTAAACAAAATGAGTAAATAAACACATAAAGCAAGCCATATGGCATTTCTCTCTACTAGCAAGACAATAGCCGTGAAATGTTTCTCATCATTTCATTGGGCATTTTAGTAAATATCATAAATTAAGAGCTCCACAGTATAATCATATGTTTTCAAGTTTGAGCATATCGTATTTGCAATGCTTTCTACAAAGGAATGTCAATAGCGAGGATAATGGCCTCTTTTTTTTTCACCTGTGCCTCTGAAAGGCACACACAAATGGCTTTTTTCCAGGTGATTGTCGTGCAGCTGGGTGCCCACGACGCATTACGTGAAGGTGGTCACTTCACTTTCTTGTCGAAATATTTACGACACCAGTTTGCGCTTCAGTGACAGTCTCATATAAAATTTCACAGGTCGAGAATTTGCGTTACAAATGTGTAGAAACAAAATCCTATGATTACAACAGTGTCCAAAAAATTTTCGCTGGCATTTTCACACATTTACACACATTTCATAACTCTTGAAGTACGATTCTTGGTTTCCAACATCCTTTTTCACAAACCAGAGTCCCTAACCACTACTCATTATTCCTTACCTTACTCGTCGACACTTCTTCAATATTTCATCATAACAGATACGTAGCATACTCAAATAACTCATATAGCATCAGCTTATTGATCACAAACATACCGCAACAGCGTAATACACAGCGTCATCATAACATCATAAAACCTCAGTCAAATCTCAAAAAAGGCGTAGCTTTCTGCAATAATTTCAAAACTTAAAAAAAATTCTCTGCTCATCTCAATAGTGTCATCTACCTCAAACGTACTTTAAAATCATGCTCCGTTACCAAATATATCATTCAAAGCTCTCATAATATCACAATTGTTCCGAAAAAATATGAACAGTTCACAAAGTACAGACAAAATACAATTTTGTAAGTGTGAAGTTACCCAACTGTGTAATTGCATAAACATGTGTCACTGATGTAGTAAAAAAATGTTTATCTCTCAGTTAAATGATCAGATAGCTGTGTAATTTGTGTGTTAGAGAAATATGGTACCGATGTGTAAAGTTGTATAAGCAAATACCATATTAGCTAGGGCTCCTTGTGCTTGCCAAACACATGGTACACAAAGTAGACATGTACCCCCCTGAGGTTTAATGTAATTATACCCTCAGGTGTTACAGATTACAGCAATGGAATGAAATGTATCACGGAAAACTTTCTTTGTAATTCAAAAATCTTTAAAAATAAATGTTTTAAGTACACAATTAATCACTCAAATACGTGTACTGTAGCGCAAAACTGTGCATCTTGTTGCAACATACTCTCTGTGGAAGTGTCGTAGTTATCGTCCTCCGAAACCTAAGTTCTGCAGAAGTCAATGTACTTACCTCATGATAAACAAAAGTGAAATGCTTTGCGTATAGATATCGAAGTTATTATGCTTATTGGCGTGATGAAGAAAGTACTGTACAGTAACATATTGTTGTGCCACGAAAAAGGCTGTCTCATTGTTGCTATACCACAAAAGTTACTACTAAAACATGTTTTACTTTCCAGAATAATGCAGAAAAACTGTGCAGATATAAAACAGAAACACTGCAAAAGAAACATTGTAAATTGTCACTCATTAGTAGCGTCGTGATAAAACCGTGTAGTTGTCACATAAACTAACCACTGTGTCGTCTGGTATCTCACAGAAAGTACTTTAAATCCAGAATGTATTTTCAAGTAAACCAGAATGTTGCATTAAAATCTCATTAGCAGTACCAGTATATGTTCTAAGTATGTAAGCCCTATAGTCGTTACGTAATCATGCAACTAACAAGCAAGAATGTACACACACAATAACACTGTGACGTCTGTTCACTATAACAATGCATTCGTAATTTCTGTTGCAATAAGTTCTCTTGGTTCTTGACTGGATATTTAACTTCAAACATTGTTGCATGTTAACAGATTCTAAGTCTGACAAGCATACTAGTAATGTAAAGTGAAAAGTTTTATGGCAATGACAAAGTTAAAAAGCAGATTATCTTTCAATAAACGGTTTTACATTTGAAATGTGGTACAATCTTTTACTCTTCATAGTACTCAGAGTTTCAGCTTGAACGCAATTATCGTGCAGTATACGTCGGTAAAGAATACTGGAATTTTTCTCAAGGTTAGCCTCTATGTTATTTTTCTCTGAGCCAGCCGGCGCACGTGGCTGCCTGCGGTGCGAGTCATTGTCTGTCTCTTCGTTGGCGCGCGTCGTTGTTAGGATTAGGAGATCTAACTTCTACAAATTCACCTTGTTGAGAGTACCCTGCTCTGTTTGAATCCCGCCAGTTCTGATGCAATTCAAGTCTGTCGCTACAATTATATCGTCTGTCGTCATGTCGGTAATTCCTGTAGTTTCTTTCTTGTCGGTCACGTGGTGGAGAATTTCTCCCTGAATCGTAACTGCGCGCTGGACCGTTGCTTCTGAAGTTATTCTGTCTCCCTTGATAATAATAGTTCTGGTTGCCATATTGTCTGTTTCTATGATTGTCTCTGTTATATTCATTACTGCGGAAGTGCGATCTTTCTCTGTAACTATTATTCTGCCAATGGTTGTCATACGGGTGGTGTCTGTTTTGGTCAGGATTTGTGTTGTGAGAATAGCCTTGTCGTGTCCAGTTATTATTTCTTTCATCGCGGAATCGTGACGGATGTGACCTGCAATTGTTGTGCTCCTGTTTCCGCGTCCCACGATTGTCAGTGTCAATTTCCAATTCCTGTAAGAGTCCCTGAAAAGCGTCAATGTCGTATTTGCAACGTCCTGCCAAAACAATGTGTCGCAAATGTTCAGGTAATTTGATTAAGCAAATGTGGATGAGTTCTGAGGGGCTGTATGGGTTTGACAGGTACTGATTCTTGTGCAACATGTCTTCAAAATATTTTACAAGACTGGAAAATTCAGATTGTTCGAAATGTTTCATCATTATGATGCTATGTTTTACTCGATCTTGTGTAGCTTGAGACCAATATGCTGAGAGGAAGGCATGATAAAATTCTCCTTCACTGTGGCAATCGTGAATGACCGAACGCATTCTTTCAGCTGGTTCATTCTCTAAGTAGCCACACATAAATTCTAATCTGTGCTCTAATGACCAGTTGGGAGAAAAACAATGAGAGAATGGATGGTGCCATGCTTGTGGATGAATGTCGTTGCCAGAATTCTTAAATGTTTTGAATTTACGTGTAGTAATGAACAGCTTACAGTCAAAATCATCATGTCGGCGAGTCACATGTCGGTCATTGTTACGTCGTTTCGGCGGTTCCATCTCAAAATTTGGTGTGCTTTGCCAATTTCTTTCATAATTTCCGAAGTGTCCTGTGTTATTATCTTGTGGTTGTTCCATATTTCTAAGTCCCTCTTCCCGTGTTGGAGCGCGAGTGTCCTCTGAAATATGTAATTTTTGTATTACTTGTGCCAACTGATCTTGTACTTCCCGGATTTCTCTTTTGTGTTGCGTATTAATTTCATTCTGATTTTGTTTGAATTTCTTAATTTGTTCATACTCTTCTGTGTCAGTGATGGCTACAGGTCCTGAGTCATTCAGATAATCATCTACCTTTGTAGATAAGTTAGTGAACTGATCCGAAAGTTCGGCTACTTTCTCCAATACTGTACTTATTTCCTCAGTGTGTTTTTCTGAACCAAGTTTCAGAGTATCTACTGTGTCCTTTAAGTTTTCCTGAGTTTTTGCAAGTTGCGTAACCAAATCGGTAGATGCAACTGAGTCAATTTTAGCTTGCAAGGTGTCGTGATTTTCATGAACAATGGTTTGTATTTCTTTTATGCCTGCTTCGTGATTCTGTAATGCATTTTCATGCCGCGAAAAAATAGGTTGAAAATGCTCACAAATTTGTGTTTTTACTTCATTACAGACTTTTTGACATCTCGATTCAGTGTTATGTAACTGAGTAGTTAAATCTTCACATGTTTGTTCAAGTGTGGTATCTAACGTTTGAAGCCTTTGCTGTGTTTGTGTCTGATTTAGTTCCATTGTGTCTAACTGTTGCTGTGTCTGTCTCTGGTGTTGTTCCATTGTGTCTAACTTCTGAAGCTTTTGCTGTGTTTGTCTCTGATTTTGTTCCATTTGTTGCATTAGCTGTAATAACAATGCATTAGTGTCTGGAATCTGTTCCTCTACGCTTTTCGGCAGTGCATTTACACCGGCAACATTCACATTTTGACAAGCAGAAAATGTGTCTTGACATATTTGAGAAAACGGTGAGGACGCAAAACCTGAATCTACAGTATCTGCAAAATTGTGTCATGTCATTTCAGATTCCTGAGGCAAGCTGTTGCCGAGCGATCGATCGATAATGCTTCCTGTTCACTAATTGTTTCACTGCCTACGCCATTGATTGCCACCTGCTCCATTTCCCTATGCACAATTACCAAATTACTATGTTGAACATAAGTTAATTCATTACACGGTGGCGCTAACACACTGCTTTCGTCTTCACTGTCATTTCTCAGTTTACTTTGGAGCCTAGAATTAAGTTTTTCACATGCCATAATTGTCACAATATTTCACATGATAACACAGAAAAGCACAATTTGAAGAGCAAAATAAGATAACATAGCAATGGAAATACTGTACAACACTGAAAAACTACAATTACAAAGGAAATTCTCTCCATGATTACACGCTAGCAATAAACAAAGGCTACACTAATTACACAAACTACAAGAAAAAAACCAGAAGATTCCAGTGAGGTATCCTGGCAGGGTCGCCATATGAAACGTCCCCTTAGAAAAATTATATACGTGACTGGGCTTAAACTGACACACAATGTTTTTAGCGCAACACAATCAGTCTTTCAATAATCCCTACAAAAGAATGCCCCTGACTAACATTAACCTATATCTTTCACAAATCACTTACATCACAAAAATCTTCATTACTCGAACTACTGCAATTTAGAGAGCGGCACTACTGCCAGCTAAATAAAAGATTCTAACTACTGAAGGCACTAACTACTGATAGGCATAGTTAGCAAATGAAAGATTTTGATAGAGAACAAATGATGTATTTACCTTAATAGTCACAATATATATAGCAGTTCATGACAGCCAGTCTTATAAATTTCAAAACTCTGCCATCTCTCTCCCCACATCCACCACTGCTGACGGCTGACCTCCAACTGCGCAACACTATGCGCTGTTAACATCCAGCTGCCCAACACTACAATGGCAGATATTCCTACAACAATGCAAACCAGCCACAGACTGCACACAGCACATGCAGAGCGCTACGTGGCGTTACCAATAAGAAAATCTGAACAGCCTACTTACATATTCAATCTTTTTCTCATGGTTAACTTCCCCTTAGAAGCCACTGTCTGAAATACAAATTGGTTACTAATTGGAAATCTTTTCGCGATAGAGTGATCGTCATGACGCTTTTTCAACTGCATGTCATGTGGAACTCATTTTCTGAGCGGTTCTAGGTGCTTCAGTCCGGAACCGCGCGACTGCTATGGTCGCAGGTTCGAATCCTGCCTCGGGCATGGATATGTGTGATGTCCTTAGGTTAGTTAGGTTTAAGTAGTTCTAAGGTGTAGGGGACTGATGACCTCAGATGTTAATTCCCGTAGTGCTCAGAGCCATTTGAACCATTTTGAACTCATTTTGTGTCTTTAATGCAGTGGTTTCCATTGCCTACTGCATTCTCATGGCCTTGATCATTGCTGATTCTTCCACCTTTGACAGATAGTTTTACACCGCAAGGCCAAGAGGGTGCGCCAAATCTGTTTCCGCTCCTTCTCCGTCTTTGACATTCCTGTTAGATCTCTTTCTCCGGAAGGCTTCGGCTGCGATTGCTGACAATTTTTTCTCAGAATTCCAGCATTGTCTGGTATCGAACCTGGGACCTACATCATTTGATTACCAGTCATGGAAGCTACCCTGTCTCACAGTCTCACAGTAGCGCGCATGCTTAGGTGATTTCTTGAGGAATTGTTCTTGTACATATGTATAATAATTATTACACTCTAGTCAAAGTTTTGGTGCTGTTTTTATTCAGCCAGTGTAATCTAGTTATGTGTAAAGTAAAAAACGATAACAACTGTCTTTTTGCGAGGGTCAGTATGACGGACCTGTGTAGGGCACTCTAATCGTGTCAGATCTGATTGAACATGAATTCCTTTTTGAATAAAACAGTCTACATTGCTTATTGAAACTTTTCTATTTATTTCGACGTTTTGAGTACTGACGTCACCAGATTTCAGAAAGCTTAGAGTTTATAAAAGAAGGTTCTGTGTCGGTACTAAATCCTACACCTAATCGGGGTGCCAACTAACCAACTAACGCCCCGACTAGACGCAAGTTTTAGTACTGACACAGAACCTTATTTTATAAGTTTTAAGCTGTTTGGATAGCTGATGAAGGCGGTAACCAAAGGATGTTAGTATGTAAAGAAGTTTTAAAAAGCGATCTAGACGGTTTTACTCTCGGAAATATTGAGAACGATCGCAGACTCACACAGGAAATTCATTTCTTTTTTTCATAAGATGGCCAAGAATTCACTTGCCAATTTGTCTCGGATTACTTTATGTACTATGCTGTCTGAATAAGCACTATATGTTTACAAATTCATTGAGTTACCTTGTTATTAAATATTGGCATTTTGAACATTCTGATGATTCCGCCGAATAGAAAAAATTCGGCCACTGTGCTGCTTTGATATGCGCTGAAAAAGAAAGAAAAAAGAAGCAGAAACAGACAGAGAGAGAGAGAGAGAGAGAGAGAGAGAGAGCGAAAGAAGGAAACAGACAGAGAGAGAACTAGACATTAAATTGGATATTTCACTATATGCGGCCTGCAGTGTGACGGAGCTGAGACACAATTAGTAGGATAACCTGTACCTAGAGCGAACAGTTGTATATTATCTTGGTATATGATCATACTCCTTTGTTCTTTAACAGCGTCAGGATTGCAGGAATAATATTAAGAGACGAGTTGCCAACGACTGCGGTAAGTGCTGTTTATGTGGTGATTATGTGCAGCGCAATTTATGTCGATGCAGTAACGATCGTTTCGGTTACTGCTCACATTACGTTTCCCACCAAACACAGCGCGTACGCCTACGTGGTATATGACGTAATAAACTTTTTTCAGCTAGCAGCACGAGAGCAATAATCGTACGCATTTATTAGCTGGACAAAAAGCAACTAAAATAATTTATCGGTGACGATTATTTTCAATAAAATGCAAGCGATTCACCAGCGATGATTCATTTTTTTCCGCTTTTATAGAAGGACAATGAAATTCTGTTCAACGTTGCAACATGAATGGGTATGTACGCGATTACGTGAACTCCTTGGTGTAGATGCCAGTGACTGCAGAATGTTCCAGTTTTTTCCTAAATCACATACTTTTAAATTATTAGGATGTGTTGTTTTTGTGGTGGTGGCGGTCTTTAGTAGGAAGACTGGTGTAATCCAGCTCTCCTGCCCAGTCTACTTTTTGCAAGTTATTTAATCTATTGAAACCTACAACGTGGACTCTGTGTTCAACTCTTTGTACCGTCTGTACAATTTTCACCGTCACACTTCCCTCCCCTACCAAACTGACTGTTTGTTCCTTAGTGCCTCAGGAAGTGTCCTGTCAACAAATTTCTCCTTTCAGGCCTGTTCCATAGCTTTCTCTTTCCCCAGTAAAATCCAGTGCCTCCCCTTTAGTTACTCGGTCTAGGCATGTAACGTTTTCTGTAACGATAGACTTTTTTCTATATCTGTCACCTATCTAAACTCTGTCTTGCCCACATTTCAGTTTGATTCAGCACCGCAACGCCAGATAATAATGTTAAGCAACACTTCAGTTTAAGCTTGTTGGCATTTTATAGCTCTATACTTCGCCAATCATCAGTTACTTTGCTGCACGTATATCAGTACCATCGGAGTCTCATTTAATAAGCTAATCCACTCAGTATTGTCTAATTTAATCCGACTACATTCCAATACAGTTGTTTTACTTTTGTTTATGTTTATTTATTAACCTCTTTTCATGATATTATCAATACCATTCACCTTTTTTTCCAAGTCGTTTCCATCTCTGATAGAATTACAATTGGTTGGTTGATTTGGTGGGAGGGGACCAAACAGCGAGGTAATCGGTCCCATAGAATTATGGGTGGGTGGGGATGGAAGTCGGTCGCGCTCTTTCAAAAGACCCATCCCGGAATTTGCCTGAAGCGATTTAGGAAAATCACGGAAAACCTAAATCAGGATGGCCGGACGTGGAACTGAACCGTCGTCCTCCCGAATGCGGTGTGCTAACAACTGCGGCACTTTGCTCGGTAGAATTACAGTGTCATAGGCAAAACTTAGAGCTTTTATTTCTTCTTCCTGAACTTTAATTCTCTTTTTCTAAACATATACTTGGTATTCATCGCTGCTGATTCATGTACACGTCGAATAACATCTGGAATAGACTATAAACTTGTCTCATTCCATTATCTAGTACTGGTTCCGTTTCATATCCTTCGACTTTTAGTCTGGTTTCTGTACAATTTTACACCGGCTAACTTAAGAATTTGAAAGAATATATTCCGATAAATGTTCCGAAAAGCCTTTTTAGTGGACAAATTGTGTATAAGTAGATATTTATCTCTTAAAACTAAGATAAGGCCCAGGTCCAGCTTTAGCTCGCGTAATCCCACGTATCTCCGGAATCCTAACTGATTTTATCTGAGCTTGAACTTTATCAATTTCTTGTTCATTTTTCTGTAAAGAATTCGTGACAGTATTTTGCAACCGTAACTGATTGCACGGATGGTCAGGTAAAACCCGTCTCATATATCTCACACTCAGTATGGGACGTTGCACGGATGGTCAGGTAAAACCCGTCTCATATATCTCACACTCAGTGTGGGATAGTTTTCTCATTTATGATTAATCCGAGGATCTAAAAAATTCTGAGGGAGTATCCTCAACTTCAGGGACCCTTTTCGCACAAGATCGTTCAGAGCTCTATAAAATTCTTTTCGCACTGTCATATCGTCAATCTACTCCCCATTTACTTCCTGTTCCCTTTGTGTAGCATTGTCATACTGCTCGAAGCGGTGCAATGGTAGAACGAAGAATTCGCTTCACGAATTATGGGCATTCTGATCTGTTTCCGGTTCTTCTTGCTGCTAAAGGAAAATGTCGAAATGATTCTACCTGGAATGACCTCGTCGCCCTTGCGGTATTGTTCTGAAGTTCTCCAATAGAAAAACATGTGAAGAGTGCACGTTAGTATATACTATGACAGCTGTAAACCCGCCTAAATGGCGCATGCTAAAGAGATAGTCGAAGTGGGAACGCTCAGAGCTAGAGTATATAATATTGTCTACAATGAAAGTGTCTATGATATACCTACCCTCCTATCCAGTCCAATTGTTTTTTGTACACAGTAAGGCCTGAGGTCATGGGATGACATTGGATATGATGTCGACCTGCGCGGCGGTTTACATGTGTGAAAATACTGCGATAATGCATATATAACCAAGACACTGGTTACCTAGGAAAGGTGAATTCCTGTGTAATCTCCAATACACCATTATTAATGACGGTTCACAATTATCACCCCATTTTCTAAGTTCACCACATACCAGCTGTAATAGAGAGCTTGAAAACTGTTAATTGAAACCTGTATTCGAAATTATTTACTTTTACATCACTAAAGTGGTGCAAATACATTGTGTACTCTGTTCTCGACTGTTATGCGTGGTACAGTCACCGGCTGCCTAGTAGAAATGTGTTTATACCCGATACCTTTGAAGGAACAGCATACTAATTGCTTATAAGAGGGTCAGAGTTCGGAGGTAACATGCCCGCGTAACCAGTCAGGCAAAGACATTCTGTTTCCTGCTTTTCAAGGTTCTGGTTCTTGTTGATTCAGGAATTGGTGCCACCTGTACTAAGTCGATGTCCCATTTCGAATGCCAACTCTATGCTTCAACATGAAACAATTTACGGTGAGATTACTGCTACGCAAGTGCAGCTCGATGAAATAGTTTATTCGAAAACCTTTCAGCGTTGCAGATGTATGGAGATTATAGATGTTCAGTTGATACACGTGTAGGGCTACTGATGTAGTTGTTATCCGCCCTTAAAGTGCACTGTTGAAAGAGAGCGACATTGTTCCATGTTCACAGAAAAACATCAGCTATTATGCTTATCCGTAACATTAGAGTATGGAATTCATTACCTTCCCAGTTATTCAGTGCTAGCTGGTGTGCCCGGCGTCGCTCAGGGAATTGATATGAGATTGTCTGGTAGCTGGAATAAAAGAATAAACTGTAAAGTATAAGAGGTAAAAATATTATTGATAACATATTCTATTTGCAATGCTTGTTAATGCATAATATGTAAAAAATTTGTATCTGGGTACATATATACAAACTTTTCGAATTTCCTACTCGAGAGCAAGCTACATACAGTTGACTGGGAGAAAAGCAGCAATATTTAGGTTAATAAGTCAATGTTTTAAAGGTTGTCCATGCGCTTTGTTAATTGTAAATGTGTAGGCTAGTTTGATTCGAAATTGCAATCTTTTAAACTGGAATGGCAGTTCAGTAGAGATCAGGGGTATTCTATCTATAAATAGTGTGCAGGTTTGTACTTTCCAGTCATAAGTTCGGCTTCGATTATGTTTTCGATAGCTGTTTGGCGCTCATCCTTGCTCCATTACATAGTTTTGTTGAGTTCAGATTTATGAGTAGTGTGATCGGAAATTCAATTTTAAGTCGAAGGCAGCGTAATGACATCCCTGCAAAGACTTTATAAATCCTGTAGGGAAGTTTCTTCAACGTTTACCATCGTGTCGATCGATTTGTAGATTCTCTCTCCACGGGGAATTTTCTTTTGAATATTAAAACTGATATTGGTGACAATCTTATTTCTAGTTGCCAAAATTGCCCTTTTACGTAGCCAGTCCTATTGTTATAGCTGTGGACAATATCTGGATAAATTTGCTGGATGACTTCGTTTCCTGCTGCGGGTACGTGGCAGAAATCACTCTTGAGTTTAATGAGGCAGGTTGTCTTGTCAGCATAATTTATATTCAGTCAATGTATCACTTTGACTATTCACACTTTACTGTTTGTTTTTGTTCACTCACTACATTACTTTTTTCTCAAATCTTGATTCTTAAATCCATTAATTTCGTCGTTGTTCGATTTCTCTGCTTCTCATGGTGCTTATTCTCGTTCGTTGGGAACTCAAACGTACTCCTTTCTCTTCGTCTGTTTCGAGTTTTCGCTGTTCTTTTTGCTTTCGCAGGTTTACTTCAGAACCTGCAAGATATCCTCCTGCTTTACCTATGGGCACTGTCTAAAATATAAATCAAATCAACTTCTTATTAACAACTCCACTAAGTACATTTTACAGACTTTGTATACTTGATTTTCGATTTATACTCAGTCACTTATTAACAACTACACTAAGTACACTTTCCATACGTGATTTTCCATTTATATTCAGTCACTGTATCACTTTGACTACTCACAATTCGTTGTTTTTATTCACTCACAGCACTACTTTTTCGGTTCCTGCCTTCGTCATTGATAAGAAACTGACTATCGAACCCTTGACGGCTCCTGCTGTATCTGTAGTCCCACCAGTGGCGAAGTATAGAACGTAACAACCAGGATTAGAATGGTCCACAATGTTCCAGAACTTCCACAACATTCTAGAGTGTTCTGGAATGTTTCACAATGACCTGGAATGTTCCGGGATGTTCCCGAACATTCTAGAATCTTATCGAAAGTTCCACATTATTTCTGAACATCCCATAACGTTACGGATAATTGTGGAACATTCGCGAACATTCTGGAATGTTGTGGAGTGCTCTCGAATACCCCCGAATGTACTGGAATGTTCTTGAATACTCTCAAATGTTGTGGAATGTTCTACAAATTTCTAGAAGGCGAAATTTCCTAGCAGTTACATCTTCGAAAGCACATCCTTTAGATAGAAACAGGATAGATGCACGGGGTAGGGGCTCGTTTCTGTGTTTTAGCGGCACGCAAATTCTTTATATTTTATGGAATTCTACAGCACATGGTCCTTTATAGGGAAAATGTAATATTGTTATTGCAACTGTTTATTGGATTAATGAATAATCTCATGCACTTCCCCTAAATTGCTTTAGATTTTTTCTCGTCCAAGAGTCATCTATGAAACACACAACGATATTGAGGATGTTTCCACGTGCTGTAGTTGAAATTCGTTCTGCCTACAATCACATCAGTATTCAAAACAAGCTGTCATCCGCTGAATGAGTTATTTGCCTGCATATAACAGAACTTTCGGCCTTTTTTGTAATCTTAATCCTACATCCTCATTCCACATGATCCGCGTACAGGGGAAGTTACATATATACATATATATTGTGCCAGAAAATCAGAGGGTGTGCTGGTAATGTTGAATTCTTTTCAAACTTTTCTTCGAATTCCTATTACATTGTTCGTTGCGCCATGAAAGTATTTCCTAGTTGCATCAAAAGTTTGTATGAAGTGGGAAATATTTTCACAACAATTTCAGTTCATATACAGTTTAGTATACAGTTTAGTTTAGGGAGAAGCAGTGGGCTTTCTACCTTAAATACAGAGGCTGCACTGTCAAACGCCATGTCCAACTCCAACTTTTGGATATCATACATGGAACATCTCTGACAAAGTTTACCGTGACTTTTCGATAGGTAATTTATATACGATTCTGAAAATATTATCTGTGCACCCAGATAGGTTAAAGAACTTTAATTTCCGACTAAATACGTAATTGACTATATCTCCAGGCTTACCAGAGTGTGATAATAAATTATAGTTTAATACTGTGACAAATACTACGACGTGCGGGAATAGAACGGTGGAAACAAAGCCAGTGAACATAACTACAACAACGCTGACACAATATACGTGCAGCGAGATGTGTGCAACAGCATTTTGAAAATTTCGAATGCGTTCATATTTCTTAATTACTTTTGTATGTAACGACGATATTGACAGGAAATTAGTATATTTTGTGTTTATTTGTGAAACTGAGAGTGAATTACTAACTGCAGAAGATTAAGGCTGAAAAAAGCAAGAGTTCTACATTCCTTGGAAACTCAATTAGAGAACCTCTTGACTATTACACAATAACAGTTATTCATTTAACCATACAAGGGGCAGTTTGTCAATATACCATTAAATATTTTTAGTGTCATGACACTGCAGAGCGCTAGTCGAACATGGTAAACAAACCTATCGTAAATAACATATTCGACATCAGTAACAACACACATATAGATAATAAAGCTAATACCTCTCCATACATTTAGAATACTACTGCATAGGCCTTATGACGCTGTGAAGCCCGATTCATAAGGAAATCATTGGTTTCGTTGCCCATATTGCCTTTCTACTAGTATTAAATATCGGCACCGAGCGAGGTGGCGCAGTGGTAGCACACTGGACTCGCATTCGGAAGGACGACGGTTCAATCCCACGTCCGGTCATCCTGATTTAGGTTTTCCGTGATTTCCGTAAATCGCTCCAGGCCAATGCTGGGATGGTTCCTCTGAAAGGGCACGGCCGACTTCCTTCCCTAATCCGATGAGACCGATGACCTCGCTGTTTGGTCTCTTCCCTCAAACAACCAACAACCAACAAATATCGGCTTTCATTAGAGGAAGCAATTTCTGAGAATATACTTTTGGAGCACAGCACGTTACTGATTCATGGACAGCTAATAAGCCGGAAAGGAAGAGAACCTTAGCGTATGAGACCAGGTATTACGAAAGAAAGTTGAAAATTAGGTGCACTAATAAGATAAAAAATCAGGAGGTTCTTAGCAAAACAGGCAAGAAATAAAACAAAGTAGAACACTGCCAAGAACATTTACTGTAAGGAGATGTAAAGGGTAAAATCTGTGGTTGAACCCGGAGACTGGAATACATCCAAAAAAGAATCTGAGGATAATGGGCATGTCAATCACCAGATATTTACCACTGAGGTGACAAAACTGTAAAATTGTAATTCCTTTAATATAACTAATACGAAAAGTTCGGAAACTTGTCCTGCCACAAGCATTAATACTGGCTGCATGTATTCAAAAATTTCTTTATCTCTAGCTTTTGACAGCTATGCACTTTATACTTTTCGGGTAAATTACATTGATAACCAAACGGTAATTCAATAGCATACTCACGGCATCTCTTTTCCTATTATTAGTACTGTGAAATTAAAGTCTTATTTGATTTAACTCAGTATATGCGAGTTATTAAATGTAATTAGAAAATTAATTCTTGTTCCAACAATATCAGGTTGAAACTGAAAATTAAAAAAGCTGAAATCTGGAACATAATCACTGAGAAAATCCTGTTGAATGTTAACGAACGTCAACGTAAAAGTACCACATTAAAGATCCTAAAAGTAGATACTGAATAAACTTTAAAATACACTTAATCAAGTCAGATTGCGTTTTTTCGATGCAGAAGTTCAGAGATGATTGTGTTAATGTATTTATTGCGTTACTTTCAAGATTTCTGTTTTTAATGTACACTGCGAGATCTTAATCTGAACGATGTGTGTTTTGTAAGTTACAGTTTTTGGGTTGATTGGGTAAAATGTAAATGCATTATACCATTCGTCATCATCATCATCATTTAAGACTGATTATGCCTTTCAGCGTTCAGTCTGGAGTATAGTCCCCCTTATAAAATTCCTCCATGATCCCCTGTTCAGTGCTAACATTGGTGCCTCTTCTGATGTTAAGCCCATTATACCATTACGTAAATATATTTACAGCTTCTTACGATATAGCGCAGGCATGCCATCTGAAGTCCAGACTTTGTAGCGCTATGAATACATGCGGCAGCGTGTAACATATTTCAAGAAGCTCCCAATCGCTGAAGAGGCTATCTTGTACACCTTGATATTTGACAAATTCTTTCTCTTCTCCCACCGTACAAAATCGTATTTTCCTCTGTCTACTTACGCATTCGCCATAGACTAAGTATATATGAGCACACCGACAGCATAAAATGGCCACATTCTTCATAGTCCACAACATTAACTTCATCTTGTGAAACAATGTAGAATCAGCAGTCCAACAAGTATCTTCAACATCCGCAAACAAACAGCAAGCTGCTGTCGTGATGCCATTGTGCAACAAACGTTTGAGGACGCGGGGGGGGGGGGGGGGGGGGGGGGGGGGGAGCGGAGCACGATATTGGGAATCGTAGATGGATAACAGGCATTTATGCTGCTTGTATTTCGAAGTTGCGCTGGGAGTTTGCGTTGATATCCCCGCTCCACTGTCTCGGTTGAGATTGCCACTTTCTGCAACTCGATAAGGGCTGTACGTGGAAACGACAGGGGAAAAGATTGAGAGCACTGTTTTTCTACTGTTGTGTAAAGATTCGCATCCATATTGATTACAGAGGAACGCCGATAGAGCTGCCGCATCAACCAGTCAGCAAAATTACACGTGCCCTTTAAGAAAACAGTGGTTGCTAAAATCTCAGTTTTTCCTTCCCAATCGGTAGTGTTAAATCTGCAGCTTATTAGATTCGCAGACAATCATAGCTACAAATGCTGAGAATTCTGTTATGAATAAAAAATCTATGCCCTAGTATCAGGCCCCTCCGCCCCCCCCCCCCCCCGCCTCAATCCCCCTTCTCACCCCTCACGACAGTCTCCCTCCCTACGTCGTCGGGACGTCTATGACGTTGGGTATAAATGCTGCTCAATGAGACGTCTCTCTAAGGAATTACTGCTGTTGGTTGATGCTGAATGACGTTTTACTGATTATTAGTTCTCTTCTGATGATGGCAATACTACAAATTAAATAACAGGGAAGAGTGTTTCACCTTGGAACACTTTCCAAACTTTTACCTCTACCCAGATCTGTAATAGAAGTTGAATATATTTCTCGTTCTATTTTTAAACAATGGCATTCACTTTTTACATGGTTCAGTCTTTTTCTACAATTACAAAAATTACTCCGGAAAATAAGGGTTTTTCCCAAATATTTAAACATGTTCCCGGGTACAACATGGTCATGTACCTAGGAACAAATATTGTACTGAATTTTAAAAGTGTTGCAGTCAAAAGAACCCTTATTAATACTCTATTTCATGGGATAGCTTTTACATTACTACTCTACCACACGTCAATAATCAGCAAGCGAAATCCAACGAAGCAGAAGTTTTATTAAAAAAGCAGTTGCACGTTAAACACACGTTGAAACAGAAACTATTGAAAACCAAAGCAAACGTCTGTTTGCAAGCCTGGTAAGACTGCTTGGGCATTAACGAAACGCACTTAATTTGGAAATATGACACATTCTATGGTAAAGGGCCTTCTTCTATATCAAGGTAGAGGACGGATAACAGTCCAAGCGTTACATAACAAATGATAAAAATGTATAGAATTGTATTCGCCATAAGAGTCTGTAGCTGAAGTGTTAACAGTATATTCCAAATAATGTATGTTTTACTGCAGTTAAATGTGTACAGCCCTAAAAATTCATAAATTCTGCTCAAAATGCTACCTTATGTCTAACAGCAGTAACTGAAGAAAATGGCGGAAATGTTTACGGCGGTTTCTAGAGCGCCTTCCTTCCAGCGATTCTAAAATCTGTCAACAGAATGCCTCATAAAGAAATCAGGTTTTAAAGGTACATTATTCTCTACGTACAGCACTATCTCCTATATTAAGCGATCTGCACGGTTTATTGATAAAACAGGAGAATAAATCGAGACAGGCCGTATCAGACCGTTTACGTGAGTGATGCCCAACACAATGGGTTGTCGAAAAGGTCTAAATCGAGTTACATATCTCTCAGATTCAGAACTAAAACAATATCCAACTGATTGTGAGCTGGAAAGCGCAGAGATTCATAAAGGATTCTTAGAAGAAAGAAAAGGTTGTAAGACGAGAAGGAATTAGGAGCTGTACCGTAGAACATACGAAATATCTTGTATCCTCGGTTGCTAAATACTGCGATCTAGTCTGGTTAAACAATCACCACGTTATCATTCGTATGGCATGTACATGCAGTACATTTATGATAAGTGTTATGACTAAGAGTTCGCAATTTTTCAAAAGATAACTTTTATTTATGTAAGTTTACAAGGCTGATGACTGAACAACAAAAGAAAGACAACAATAATGATGCCAGTAAAAGTCTCCTAATCGAGGCAAACAAAAGTTCACTTCTAATCTTCCACAAAGGTTCGTGGTAACACACACACAGACTAGTAAATGTCCAATTCAGAGACGTAATCTTCAGCGGTCGAAGTCCACGAGGTTGGCATCTGGAGTGAACTGAACTTTGGAGCTGGTTCTAGCCCCTAAATAGCTGTCTCCAGCCAATCAGGTTTTGACGTAGAGACAGTTCCGGCAGGCCGTCGCTCGAGCTCCCCCTGCAGGAAGTAGTGTTCGGAATGTCTGTTTCCATTATTTTGTTTGTAAATAGCCAGTGTTTATCATCGTGCTTTTCGTACGCCTTAGACATATACAACCCCATCCTCTGTGGTGTTATATGGTTGCCAGCCCTCAGGGGCTACCTTGGCTCTGGCATATCAATATGTAATGAATGTCATTGCGTAAAATCAAGATAAATCGATTAATTATAAATATCTAAGTCTCCAATCCATTGCACCAATGTGGTATTTGCATTCATAAAGGCACACTGTTGTCTTATATGTCTGATAGAATGCTACAGTGTACCACAGTCACCACTAGGAGACTCCAAATTACCCTATTTATAGAGTGAGACAGAGCAAAGAACACAACCACTGCAGAATCTACCGTATTTGGCAGATAGTCTCCTGTCAAATTCGGCATCAGCAGTATCACAGCTATATTTCCACAACCATTCCTGTTATTGGTAATTTCCGATGTGTTGAAAGTTCTTGTTCCAGCGATCTATTATTTTGGTCTTACTTTTAGCTAGCCGTTCAGCGTACAGTAGTGACGCGTGTCTCGAACGAAGCCTATTGCTTCATAAAATAGGTACGTCGTGATGAATGGGTAGTTCCTTCTTCTCTTATATCTTGTGACAATGTCCAAGTAGGACGGGTGTAAACCTAACTCAAGTCCGCAGTAGAATACTATACGGGCACCGTGGGTAAAGCTAAATGAGCTAGAGCGTCTCGGCAACCAGACATTTATTGGACATGTTAGCTACAAGCATGTAGACTTGTGCACCACATGAAGAAAAGTGACATCAAAATCAGTGAGACCATGGGAATGATTAGTCACTGTATAAAAAGCGCTCCCCTTCCTTAGCTACCTGTTTTGAGGTGTATCGCACCTTCTCATATTAGCAGAGTGGAAAGGTTAATTAGGAATATAACAAAATTTTAGCCAGTCCGCACCTTCCACTGACACATGATATGGCTAACGCTACTCTGCAGAGGCTAAGGTCAAGATCTACCCCACCCCCAACCCGCCACCCCTCACTACCACTAGAAGAACTACTTTTGACGAACAGTTTCGAAATTAACAACATGTGGAGAGAACAATGGGAAGCCTCCAAACCGGCTCAAGCTCCACCCACTATCGATCTTACTTCACCACAACCAGGAATGCAGCTGCCTCGCCTCAGATTAATACTCAACAGAATAAGAACGTCATATTGTGACTCACTTTACAAGTGGGTAATAACCAGATTACCGACCTGCGAACGCAGACGGCCTCGTCAGATTTTTCACCACATTGTCACCGTATGCTGGCTTACAGCATATCTAGGAGAAAAATGTGATTCCTCTGAATCTTCAGACTCTGCACCGGATTGGTTTAATGGTATAAGTTTTAAAATATAAATTTATAGATATCTTGTTAGCACATTCTGTTTTATCCCTACGACTTCATTGCAAAATTTTGTCGCTTTGTCTTATATGATTAGTTTTATTTATTATGCACATCCATCTAAGTCATAATCTACATACATTAAACATATAAACAGCCACGTGTAAGTTAACCTCTTCTGGACACATCTACTGAATGACATAGCACAGCCCATCAGAACAAAATATTCCTAGACTTCTTACAAAAAATCAACAAGAATATCTGTTACAAATACACTGAAGCGCCAAAAATCTGGTATAGGCATGCGTATTCAAATACAGAGATACGCAAACAGGCAGAATACGTCGTTGCAGTCGGCAACGCCAATATAAGATAACAAGTGTTTGGCGCAGTTGTTAGGTCATTTACTGCTGCTACAGTGGCAGGTTATCAAGATTTAATCGAGTCTGAACGTGGTGTTTTACTCGGCGCACGAGCATCTCCGAGGTAGCGATGAAGTAGGGATTTTCCCATACGACTATTTCACGAGTGTACCGGGAATATTAGGAATCCGTTTAAACATCAGATCTCCGACATCGCCGCGGCCGGAAAAAGATCCTGTAAGAACGAGACTAACGACGACTGAAAAGAATCGTTCAACGTGACAGAAGTGCAACCCTTCCGCAAATTGCTGGAAATTTCAATGTTGGCCCATCAACAAGTGTCAATGTGCGAACCTTTCAACGAAACGTCATCGATATGGGCATTCTGTACCGAAGGCCCACTCGTATACATTTGATGACTACAGGGCACAAAGCTTTACGCCTCGCCTGGGATCTTCCACACCGGTCTGTTGATGACTGAAAACATGTTGCCTGGTCGAAAAAAATGGTTCGGTGGCTCTGAGCACTATGGGACTTAACATCCTCTAGAACTTAGAACTACTTACACCTAACTAACCTAAGGACATCACATGCATCCATGCCCGAGGCAGGATTCGAACCTGCGACCGTAGTGGTCACGCGGTTCCAGACTGAAGCGCCTAGAACCGCACGGCCACACGGCCGGCCCATGCCTGGTCGGTCGAGTCTCGTATCAAATTGTATCGAGAAGAGACGTGTACAGTTAAGGAGACAACCTCGTGAATCCATGGACCCTGCATGTCATCAGCGGATTATTAAAGCTGGTAGAGGCTTTGTAATGGTGTGGGACGTGTTCAGTTGGAGTTATATGGGACCCTTGATACGTCTAGATATGACTCTGACAGGTGACACGTATGTAAGTATCCTGTGTGACCACCTGCATCCATTTATGTACGTTGTGACTAAACAATTACAGCAGGATAATGCAACAACCCACAGTCCAGAATAGCTACAGAGTGGCTCTAGCAACACTCATCTGAGTTTAAACACCTCCGCTGACCACCAAACTCCCCAGACATGAACACTATTGAGCATATCTGGGATGCCTTGCAACATTCTGTTCAGAAGAGAGCTCTACTTCCTCGTACTCTTACGGGTTTATGGACAGGCCTGCAGGATTCATGGTGTCAATTCTCTGCGCCACTACTTCAGATATTAGTCGAGTCCATACCACGTCATGTTGCGGAACGTATGCGTGCTCGCGGGGACTCTAAACGATATTAGGCAGGTGTACCAGTTTCTTTGGTTCTTCAGTCAATAAGAACTTGAGTAAATAACATATAACAGCAGAAAAAGTAGAAAGACGCCATTTTAAGAATAGAACACTAAGTTTAGATGGCGTCCATGATAGAGCCAACAAGAAATCATGAAAAACCTGGACAGGATGAAGAAAATACCGGCACAAGGTGAAGAAGTGAAGGAAAAATGAAAAAAAAAGTCGAAGGGAGAAGGATTATTAAGTTTAAATACACCTTGAAACCATATAGCAGAATGGACTAGAAACGATGAGCATAACAGTAAAATGGGGCATATTATATGGAGGAACGGTTTGAGTTTGAAGTAGTGCTACAGATTCCTGTTTATTACTTGTCAGGGCCTCGATTAATATCTTTTGTTTTGCCTGTCACTGGCTGCCGTTGTTGCCATAGTCACAGCCCTCCACAGTCGTATTTCGACGCGCGTCCTCCAGTTTGACGGCGTCCATACGTCACTCAGCGGCCGACCATCAATACACCGCGGACGAGCACGTCACCGGCGCAGGGTCACTTCCCACTGTCACTACCTGTGACGCCACTCTGGCGACTCCTCACACACACACACACACACACACACACACACACACACACACACGTGCACGTAGGTCCAGGTGCAGCTGATGCTATCAGTCTCTCGAGTATATTGCGCCCCGTAGGAGGGGGAATTCAATCAGGATAAATACTCGCCGATACGGCGGAGTCCATTAAGTGCCACTCGCCGGTGTTCCGACGACGGCTACATATTAAAAGTTAACGAGATGCCGGAGCGGAATCGCTTTTATCCGGAGGTGAGAGATCACCGGCCATGGACTGTATGCCCAGAACATTGAACTCAGAGGGAAACGCCGACAGTCAAGAGAAACGTGGTTCCTGTTCTGGGTTTCCTCCAGCTGCCCGTACACTGCGAAACATATTCTGCGAAACGTATCACTTTCCTCTTCACAGGGAAAAAGTTGACCAGAGTAAAAATTTTAATGGAAAACCTATGGAATAGGAAAGCATTGTTAACTGTGCTTTGAAGACAATTCCTGACCAAGAAGGCGAAAGCATGTCAACATATTTGTTTTGAAAAGGAATACCTAAATTACGAAATAACACCAAGATAAGCTACCATCAAGATCAAGCAAAACCACAGCTGCCTCAAGACATGTGAAGAAGTCAGGAGAAGAACTACAGATTAAACAAGAAATGTCGAATTGGTACAGAGTTCGTGATAATGTGAGTAAGCAATTGAAATTAGTACAAAAATGGCTCTGAGCACTATGGGACTTAACTACTGTGGTCATCAGTCCCCTAGAACTTAGAACTACTTAAACCTAACTAACCTAAGGACATCACACACATCCATGCCCGAGGCAGGGTTCGAACCTGCGACCGTAGCAGTCGCGCGGTTCCGGACTGCGCGCCTAGAACCGCTAGACCACCGCGGCCGGCGAAATTAGTACATACGCAGCTTACTCACTTACTACATCCATGTGAATTTATGGGGATCGACACTACTTTTAGGCAGACAGCTTACGACATCATTTATAATAACTTTCTGTGTCAAAGAAGAAGTTATAACAGTTGTCAGTGAAGGAGAGAACCTTCAACCCAAAAATGCCGATCTACGTTTCAGATAGAATTGGGAATTTATCAACAGTAGCCCTCTCAGAATCAGTAGAAAATTTATTATCAAAAGGCCACAAATATGCTCCAGACATGGCAACAAAACCTCAAGTGTTACACCATCTAAAGGTAGATCTGGAACCAGCCCTACAGAAAGATTTAGTAACGAAAGTGGAGTGCCTAGAAGAAATCAAGCAGGCACAAAAACAACAACAACAATCACAATATCGAAAGAACAAATAGTTCATAGTCATAAAGGGTCTTAAATCTACGACTGAAAGCAGTAATGTGATTGTGACCATGGCAGATAAAGGAGGGACTATTGTGCTGTTAAATAAAACATATTATACAAGTGAAGTAGATTTTTTCCAGTCAGTGCAGCTACAAAGATTACTGAAGATCCAACAGCTAGTTATAAGGATCAGGCTAATCTCCTAGTAAACATGTTCTCCACCATCTTTTTTGAATATGTATATAAAAGCATTCTGCAAGTGAATCGTACAGCACCACAGCTGTATGGTTTCCCGAAGTTTCAAAAATCAGAAGCGCCAATCCGTCCAGTAGTATCTGCAATACACGTTCCAGTAGCCAAGATTGCCAGGGGGATCAACACCATCTTGAAGAAGAAACTGAACTTCAAAGGGAAAGCCGGCCGGTGTGGCCGTGCGGTTCTAGGCACTTAAGTCTGGAACCGCGTGACCGCTGCGGTCGTAGGTTCGAATCCTGCTTTGGGCATGGATGTGTGTGATGTCCTTAGGTTAGTTAGGTTTAAGTAGTTCTAAGTTCTAGGGGACTGATGACCACAGATGTTAAGTCCCATAGTGCTCAGAGCCATTTGAACCATTTTTTTTTTTTTCAAAGGGAAATACAGCATTAGCAACAACTGAGATTTAGTTAACAAGTTAAGAGATGTTAAAATTCCAACAAATGCAAAATTAATCTCTTTTGATATCCATAGCTTGTTCACAAGATTCCGCTGAAAGGCTATGGATACCGTCTCACAATCTTTGTGGTCACATATAATTAATCCAGAAGAACAGCTAAGCATTGTTAATACAGTGGAATGTTGTTTCAATCAAAATTATTTCTGTTTTCGAGGGGGCTATTATCAGCAAGCAGATGGCCTGCAATGAGCTTACCTTTATCCCCATTATTAGCAGAAATGTTCATGGGCAAGTGAGAGGCTGATTTTCTTAAGAGGGAACCACTGACAAAAAATGTGTATTGGTACAGATGTGTTGTTGATATTCTTTGTATTTGGACAGGTTCCAATAGACAGCTCCACAAATCTGTTGAAAATATGAACCAGTGGCAAACTAACATAAAAGTCAGCATGGAGTTCGGTGGGCCCAGCGTAAATTTCCTGGACGTTAGCTTAAAAATAAGAGACAGCAACCATAAATTTAAAAGAATTTATCGAAATGTCTCCGTCACTGACACATTCGTCCCGCCTCCCTCCGAACATTCTACAGCCTATAAACATGCATAATTCCACCACATTTCTGAACATAAGGACTTTGGCCGCCTTACAGAAGTCAGGGAAGTGTTGGTGTTTCAAGATGTCATTCGTTATGAGTGCAAGGTATCCTGGAAAAACCATGTTATCCAGGAGTTCACGGATTGAGCCGTAGAATATCTTGCACACATAATGAAGCCCATATTGAAACACCAACACTTCTCTGACATGGATGGCGGCCAAGGTCCTGGTGGTCAGGAATCCGTGGTAACAACACTCGCTCCCACAAAATTATCGAACTATCAGTCTGCTCCGTACACTCAGCAAGATTGCTCAGAAGGTAATACTGAAATGATCACTAGGCACTGATTCGCCAATGGTACCATAAGACCGGAGAAATTCGGCTTTCGGAATCACCACTCTACAACAGAACAACTCCTCCTCCTAGTCGAACATATAGCACACAGCTACAATACGAACAAATCCACAGACGACGTGTTACTGGACATCTAAAAAGCCTTCGATCGTCTCTGGCACAACAGCCTTATACGCAAGTAAGGGATGCTGTTTTCCCCGACGGACTCCTACGTCTCATACATTCATATCTCACTAACAGATGTTTCAACGCTGACATGTGGGGGCAAACAATCTGCACAACACGGTATTCAAGTTGGAGTGCCCCAGGGTAGCATTGTGGGGCCCATCTTGTTCAACTTCTACATTAATGATTTTCCAGCAATACAAAACACGACGTTAGCCATCTACGCGGATGACACAGCCATCCCTGCGCAAACTGGAAACCGTCGAACATAAATTCACGAATACAGACGGCATGAATACAGACGGCACTCAGAACTGCCGAGCCTTTGTTGGGACGATGGCTCCTTAAAGTAAACGTCGACAGGTGCGAAGCAGATCTGTTCACATGCAGACCGAAGCTACTGCGCAAACATCATCACTGTAGAAAGGTAACACTACATGCGCGCCCATTACGATTCCGAGAGGAAGTCGGATACCTTGTTGTCTGGCTGGACCGGAAACTTACATACAGGGACTCCACAGAATACTTTGCCAACAGAGCTCACGCAAGGCTCAAACAATTCTACCCAGTTCTCAACAGGGAATGTAAACTGAATATTTGAAGGTGTCGAGGTCCATACTCATGACACTGATTAGACGTCTGATGACGTATGCAGTTCCTGTCTCTGGATACGCAGCTCCTACACGCCCGCGCTGCCTGCAGATCACACAAAGTGCTACGCATCATTAGCAACGCTCCATGCTACACGCGCACCGTGGAACTTCACAATGAATACCACCTTGAAACCATACGAGTATACAGGATCGCGAGACCTCGAACAATGCATTCATCCTTACTCTGGGAAAGTATGATCACAACCATAGGTGTTAGCATAAGTGGCCAAAGACACTACTAGCTAGGACGTAACCACCTATAGCGAGCTAAGACACATTCACAAAGAGACAACATCAGCAAGACCCTGCAAATCATCTACACTGGCTGGATTTGCCTGCTGCTATTAAAGTCGACCAACAGGCTACAGCAGGAATGCAGACAAACTCGCACACCAACGCACGAACAAACCGCCAACACTACCATACACAGTGAATCCGATGTATGACCTATCGGATACTAAACGATGATAAACCCAACTGTTACAGGCATGCTGATACTGACCGAGAAGACAACATCGGTACCCAACACCAACCGCCGAGTATTACCGCTCCACAACGTCAAAAGCATCCGCCTGCTTGATACCCCCTACTAACAAAGCCTTTCCTTGCATGACCTGTCACACGCAGCAGGAAAACCGCTACTACTCTTACAACCCGAACCAGCTATCTAGGAGGTTTTTTCCCCTGACTCTTGCCTTGGTACTTTTTTCCCTCTGCCCTTCGAACGCCTAATCTTCGCTCAACTTTCTACCCAGTCTACCTCGAGATGAGCGCGTAGTAATGGTTAATTATTACCAGACATAGGAAAACATCGCAGTACCCACATCCTCCGAGACCTCACTTCACGAATACAAACCAGTATGCAGAGATGCGAAGATAGCAGTAGACCTTTGTTGTTGGCCATCGGGATCGTGTGAGCTTCGTGGGGCTCCACCCAAAATTAAAAAAAAAAAAAAAAAAAAAAAACAGGAAAAAAACACATGATACACTGTCTCCTTTCTATCCCTACGACCCATGTGACTTTGAGCGGTAATTTAATATAGTAAAAACAATAGTCACAAATAATGAATTTGACCGCAATATCATTGTTAAAGTTCTAGGTAAACAGATGAAGAAGCGAGCCAGGTCCCTACTCTCCCCAATGAAAAACACAGACAAACTGGAAAAGAAATGGTGCACATTGCCTATTAAAGGGGAAAACGTCGAACAGGATAAGTAACATTTTTAAGGCAAAGGGCTTCTCTGTGCTTTTTTATGTCCCTCAGAAAGTAGGTAATTGCTTGTTCGGTGCAAAAGACAAACAACGAACTATCACAAAAAGTGGGGTTTATAAAATCATATGCCGCAAGTGTCAGTCTGGCTACAATGGACAGACGAAGAGGTCAATGTACTCGAGGTTTAAAGAACATCATAGAAGCCAAGTGACTGAAGAAGCCTGATTTAGCATCTGCGGAACATTGCCTTAACAACAACCACAACTACATAATAGTTGTACAAGTCTTACACACTCAGCTAGTTAAAAAATTTAGAAATTGAAAACAGACATCTGTATCACTGTTACGCCGTCGCCAAGGTAGCCCCTGTGGGCCTCCGGGCCGGCAACACACCTAACACCACACAAGACCGAGGTTGTCTATGCCAAAGGCGTAATCAATCGTAAACATCGGCTGTTTTGGAAACGGACATTCCGCGTACTTCTTCCTGCAAAAAAATGGTTCAAATGGCTCTGAGCACTATGGGACTTAACTTCTGAGGTCATCAGTCCCCTAGAACTTAGAACTACTTAAACCTAACTAACCTAAGGACATCACACACATCCATGCCAGAGGCAGGATTCGAACCTGCGACCGTAGCGGTCGCGCGGTTCCAGACTGTAGCTCCTAGAAACGCTCGGCCACTCCGGCCGGCTCTTCCTGCAAAGGAAGGTCGAGATGGCCTGCATGAAGTATTACTACACCTACATCTGATTGGCTGGCAAATACTATTTAAAGGCTAGAACCAGCACCGAACGTCAGTTCACGCCAACTACTGACCTCAAGGACGTCCCCATGGAAGACTTCGTCTTCGCCATCGGAATGGGACTTGAAATTAAGTGTATGTGTGTTACCAGGGACTCTTGTGGGTACCATAGAAGCTATCTTTTGCTGTCTCTAGTGGGAAATTCTTACTGGCTTTGTAATTGTGACTTTTCGTTGTTATTCAGTCATTTCCATATAGACTCACGTAAACAGAAGTTGTGTTATAAAAACTTTCAAATTGTCAGTTACAACAACGCACACACCTATTATTAAACGAGCAAATCAAATTCAGTTATTCATATCTTTTAGATTATATCACAGCTACAGTATAGAAGTTAAATTTTGGTTCACAGTCCACCAGTAGATAAAAAGCAGATGCATAACTTTATTCCTAAGTATGATGTTAGTATAATTCCAAATGTAATTTGTGAAAAATCGTTATTAAAGTAATTTTACGTTAAGCCAAGTTTCGATACATTAAAAAATTGAGATGGCTATCTTTGTCTTGTCATCATGTTTATCTTTGCATTATCATCTTTGGGATCAGTAATGTACGTGAAAATGGGTTTATAACCCCAAGCCTAGGTTGTTTGGTAACAATAGTAAAATTTGTGAAATAAGTAAAAAACAGCGTTTGTTTAGTTAAGTCAGAATGTTTTACCAAGAACCCACACTTCATCCAACTGAGATGATTAAGTCTTTCTTTTTCAGTTTAGATACTTAGACAGTATAGCCACTGTTGGGTCCATAATAAAGTTTTAGAGACTCACAGGAGTCACTACAGCCCTTTCTGATACAGAGAGCTTGATACTAAACGCAAAGTAGTGACGGAGAAGGCAGGTAGCAGACATTCAGATTAGATTAAAGGAGTATGAGGTATGTGATAAAGCACTGAGGCTGACAACGCTGCGAACGATCTGGCAACGCTGTGTTGTTCTACTTATGCAGACCAGTGCGTTCATCCCTTTCAGATTCTCTGTCGCAGTCTCAGCTCTGTACAGCCATCCATGATTTTTGAGAGTGCCGTCAGTGAAGTGCCGTTTTTGAAGTGTGTTATGAAAACAGACCAGCGGAATTTGGAGCACACGTTATGCAATCAAGATTTGTGTTAAACTGGGGGTTTCCTTGAGCGTGATCTTAGAACAGTTGAAACAGATAATGGTTCAATGGCTCCGAACACTATGGGACAAAACATCTGAGGCCATCAGTTCCCTAGAACTTAGAACTACATGAACCTAACTAACCTAAGGACATCACACGTATCTATTTCCGAGGCAGGATTGGAACCTGCGACCGCAGCGGTCGCGCGGCTGAAACGGATATATGGGTAACATTCATCAAGAGCACAAGGTTTCCGCTGGCATAAACCATTTTTAGATCGCCCAACACCGCTTGCAGAGCTTGCAGTTACTTAGAATAAGTTATTTTAAGCTAGTTTAAGAAGTGTTTAAGTCTAGGGACCAATAACATCAGCAGTTTGGTCGTTACGAATTCATACATATGAACATTTGAAGGATTATGACTAGATAAATAGCATAAAACACCTTATACTGAAAGTTATGCCCTCCATTTTGTTATAGCATTTCAAGGTTGCTACCTTCATCAACACACTTATTCACACCAGAGACGTGCAATATACCAGAGTAATACATAATTCAAATACATTGTATACTGTGTTTGTACTAACATATTTACTGTCTCCCTCCAGTCGTGAGGTTAATTAGTGCTCATTACATTAATTTTAGTTATGTAGATAAACTGCAAATGTTTAATATAACTGACATGCTACATCTATACTATGATGTTTTCCATCTTACGTGTTAGTAACCTGGTGGTTTTGACAGTTTGTTTATACTCTAATAGCTGCAAACGAATTTGTAGAGAATTGTCTAAATCGATCAGGCTATAGTGTACTTGCAATCTTAAACAATTTCCATTTTTTCCCTATTTTATCATATAACCCATAGCCCCATGGTCGATGGAAAGTTTAAATTTCAGGTCTATGACTTTTACTCCCACGTTCTTCTCTTCATTTCAAAAACTGTTGTCAGAAGGGATGTAATTTATCATATACATGAATACAGTGTAGCCTATAACATTAGTGGAAGATTTCGAGAATTTGAGCACAAAGTAACCTCAGTAGAACTATCAGGCATAATTTAATATTGAGAAAGTCATTGATAAAGTAACAGTAACTTTTTTCGCTGAGATCTAAGCATTTGTGCTTCTCGAGAACGTTAACGGTAGCGCAATACGGAATGTTCAAAGAACTTCCGACTACAAGATAAGACGGCGAATGGAGTATGGGCGACGAAACAATGAAGCCAGCGAACCGCGGTCACCCTTTGAGGACATTAATCTGGATTTAGCAGCCGCGAGAGCGTCTCTGTCCAAGTGCTAGACAAACTTCTCCGACAAATGAAACTTCCAAGATCGGTCTGCGCTGGCTCTGCTGGCGAGATTTTCGCCCCGCGGAATGCAATACAGTCCAGGGCGCGGACTTTTTACAACGCAAGAATTTAATAACATATAGCCCCTCTTAAATTTAATGTGAAATATGGTTTGGCGCGCGGACCGACAAGACGCAATAAACATGGCTCCGCTGCGGGGAGGACATAACTCCGAGTTTGGCTGTAGCGGTCGGCGGCTCTGCGCCACTTCCGGCCACCGCCGCCAGCGCCGCCTGGCGCTAATATCGAGAAACTGCTAACAAGAGACGCTCGCGCGCTCGGGGTTGTTCCGCGCCGTTCCGCTGGCGTCACAGTCGTTCTGTCATGAATAATCGCGCGTGCGGTAAATTTCGCTCCCTGCTCGACTCTGCTAACGCTGTAAAGTGGCCACATCAGCTTTTATACTACTGCTCATAGAGCCATGCTCTTTATACTGTACATTTTCGTCTGCTATCATCACCTATAGGAAAGAATAATGTGCGGACAAAATGCTCAGTGAACGGCCCTTCTTTTTAAAGGTGTTGTAAATCTTATGTAACGTGTCGAATGTCTGTTTTATCCCCATAAAAACTTCTATATTTCCACATTTCTCTCTGACGTACAGCACAGCTGTGTTTCACCAGGATACCTATGTTACTGAATCACTGTTCCTCTTCATGTCACCAGGGAGCGATTGCAAGTTCCCCATCAGGGATGACAAAAATTTAATTTTTCAGATATTATTTAATTATTCACCGAATTTAAAAATCTTAAATGCTGCTATAATGTACTCATTATGTTAAAGGTTTAACACGCTAGGAAAAGACTTATAGGTAGGAGTTGTATACAGGGTGAGTCACCTAACATTACCGCTGGATATATTTCGTAAACCACATCAAATACTGACGAATCGATTCCACAGACCGAACGTGAGGAGAGGGGCTAGTGTAATTGGTTAATACAAACCGTAAAAAAATGCACGGAACTATGATTCTTAACACAAACATACGTTTTTTTAAATGGAACCCCGTTAGTTTTGTTAGCACACCTGAACATATAAACAAATACGTAATCAGTGCCGTTTGTTGCATTGTAAAATGTTAATTACATCCGGAGATATTGTAACCTAAAGTTGACGCTTGAGTACCACTCCTCCGCTGTTCGATCGTGTGTATCGGAGAGCACTGAATTACGTAGGGATCCAAAGGGAACGGTGATGGACCTTAGGCACAGAAGAGACTGGAACAGCACATTACGTCCACATGCTAACACCTTTTTATTGGTCTTTTTCACTGACGCACTTGTACATTACCATGAGGGGTGAGGTACACGTACACACGTGGTTTCCGTTTTCAATTACGGAGTGGAATAGAGTGTGTCCCGACATGTCGGGCCTACAGATGTTCAATGTGGTGGCCATCATTTGCTGCACACAATTGCAATCTCTGGCGTAATGAATGTCGTACACGCCGCAGTACATCTGGTGTAATATCGCCGCAGGCTGCCACAATACGTTGTTTCATATCCTTTGGGGTTGTAGGCACATCACGGTAGACATTCTCCTTTAACGCACCCCACAGAAAGAAGTCCAGAGGTGTATGATCAGGAGGGCTCGCCGACCGTGGCCCGTGTTTGTTGCAACACGCAACTGAACGTCGGAGGTTTCAAGCGTCAACTTTAGGTTACAGTATCTCCGGATGTAATTAACATTGTACAATGCAACAAACGGCACTGATTACGTATTTGTTTATATGTTCAGATGTGCTAGCAAAACTAACGTGGTTCCATTTAAAAAAACGTAGGTTTGTGATAAAAAACATACTTCCGTGCATTTTTGTATGGTTTGTATTAAACAATTACACTAGCCCCTCTCCTCACGTTCGGTCTGTGGAATCGGTTCGTCAGTATTTGATGTGGTTTGCGAAATATATCCAGCGGTAACGTTAGGTGACTCACCCTGTATATTTTTAGGCAGCATCAACTCACAGCGTGCAAGTAACGAGACTACATTCATCCAGTATTTGAAAATGAGAACACTTAGAAAGCTGCAACGCACTTTAACACAATGCCAAATTTATACGAAACATTTTCTCGCTGATACCTCCCCCTCCTCCCCTTCTCCTGCACAAAAAAGGTACGTGAAAGGAAATAAATGTGTCACTTTGGTGTTACATTTTCGTTCTTCATGTAGTGAAACAGGCACGTGAAGCATGACGTTTTAATTTATTTCTTCTTTACTGTTAACTATTCGCAATGCGTCTTGCTGACGATATGCTCGTATACCACCGAATACAGCTGCAAAATACCATTGCACTACTAATAGTTCAGGAGATACGACTTTGAGATGCCCGAAAAATTAGCTTTTGCTGAAAACGGAACACAAATTGCTAAGACTATACTTATCCATGGCTTGATATTGAATGCAGTTAGCGATTTACAGCAATCTTTAAACATAACTGCAAACGTAATCTAAGCTTTTTCTCACTTGTTTGCTTAGTGTTAAATACACACCTTACTACCTTATTTGTATTGTAACCAGAAGTCTGAAACTGTTTTATATAAGGAAATTTCGTTGTCTAAAGAATCTGGGGTTTCCAAATTTTAGCTATTGCGCTGTACATGTAATTTCTTATGAAAATCAAACAGTGGCTCTAAACAAACGATAATATCTGTTACTTATACTAAAAAAAATATGAAAAAGGACGAAGCAACTCGTGAAAGGATAGTGAATGAAACAATAAACGTCACTTACAGAACGGGAACAATAATTAATAATAAATAATGGCTGTTCTAAAAGAAGTAACTAAAAGAGTAAATAAATTCACAATCGCATTTTATAAGTAGAATTTATTAGAACGTTGCAAGGGGTCAGAACACCGCTCTAATCCACTATAGTCAGAGAAGAGCAATGTAGTCCTAGTGTAAGATATAACATAGAAGAGGACGGAATAAACAGGAATGCCCTGGGAGACATTACTTTAAAATTTTAAGAAAATTTAAAAATGCCATCAACAGATGAAGATATCCTTACAGAACAACACTGTGATGCTTAAGATCACGATGAATACCTCAGTTACGTTGCAACAAGAGTATACTTAACTATGTAAACTACTGCACCACCTACAACTAAAACTGATTTACTACCTAAAGTTACTCATTCTTGGCAACTTATTCTATCTGAGATAAAAGTTTATATAGTTAGAACTTCTAAGTGCCTGAAGTAAAGATGGGGAAGTTGGTAAAACATTTTACTAGCATAATAGAGTAGCGCGGTTCTAACCTCCCAGCAAGCATTCTTAAGATTTCCATGCCTTTCCTAAATGCTATAAAAATATTTGGTCATGCTACACATCAAATGAATTAGTGTCCATTCTCCTGCAATTTCAATGTAAATTAGACATTACACTGTTACTATTGTGTGTAATATTTACTTGTTAACTATAAATGGCTAGCATGTCCCAGTATACAAGTACTAAAAATGCCAAACACCATCCTGAAGGTCATGACAAAATGCAGAAATTATTTATGAAACATCTAATCAACTCATAAAAATTACAAATTTCCGCTTTTTATGCACTGAAGAATGTTCCACTGTAAAACGACGCAGCTAATGTGTTCTCAAGTGCTATAAGCTGTACATACATTCATCTACGTTCCGTGCTTTGCCGCAACCAATTATTTATTAATGTATCATTAAATTTTTACCGACATGTATATGAAATTTTCTGACGAGGGAACTGTTGATGAAAAATTTGGAATTATGGGCTGTTGTAATTTTTATGTTCAACATTACAGCCTGAACAATTAGTAAAACAATGGAAATAAGGAAAAATGGAATGAGATTTCTGTAAATTTGGGTGAGTTATAAAAGGCTGAATACTGCTGACGGAAATCAGGCGTTTTGAGATACTGCATTTTAACGTTTCACATAATCATCATTGTTTAATTTGACAACATATTTTAGAATAAAGTTCTACATAAATATTACCCTTAAAAAGGTCTTTGTCAAAGGGTACTCACTTTTTTAAATTGACATTACACATCAATTGTTTAATCCCTTCAGCCAGTAACACACAACAGTGTAAAACATTTAACTAAATAAACTCACCTCAACCTATAAAAAAATTAGGGTCCCGTGCTCAGATTATCTTTCGGAAAAATATGGGTATTTTTATTTTATTTTATGGCATCTTTTGGACTAAATTTTGAATTTGAAGCATTTAATGGCCTCAAAACTGCCTAGAAGTTTCAGTACACAAATTCCCCAAAAATTGATTACAAAGGTCCCATATTTTATAGAGGTATTTGCTTTCATATTTCTAAGGTATTTGAGTCTGAAGGGGTTCCAGATCTTTCAAAAACATCATTACCGCCACTTATTATTCGATTCTCAAGTATATGGCTGGTCAGGTTTTTCATCACATCTCCATTGTCACTGACTTGATGTCCTGGTTCAAGTTCTGACTCTACTTCAGGATACAGAATGTCTTTTTATTCCTCTTTGAATTAATTCCTGACTTTTTAGAAAGATGATCTTTTCGTTGTCATCGATGCTGAAATTACTGCATCAAGAAACCCAACAGATCAATTTTCACCGAGAAATATGCAGTGCACAAATTCAATTCTAGAAATGTAGATTTGGCAGTGTACGTTGTCTTTGTAGCTAAGTTGAACTGTAAGTGGATGTATTTATTTGTGTGAGGTACTTTGTTAACATTGCTATTCTTCAAGTTATTTAGTCACTCATATGTATTCAGAGGCACTTCGCCTTTTTTACTTCTAGCAGCAACTACAGCGTTAACATGTGTTGTAGGTGTACACATTTGTTCCCAGAGTAACATTAGCTTGCAGCTGACGTTTTAGAGCTATCAACTGTAAATTGTTAAAATCTCTAAGCATGTATAGTATATATAAAAATGTACCACTTTTCATGTTTGGCATTATTGTGTGTACAATCGAACCACTGTAGTAAGGTTCTGGCTCCGAGACACGGATAACACAGCTCTACAAAATAAAATTTTTTTTTCGTTGCCAGGGAAGTTTGAACGAAAATGGGATATTGTTATGATACTCATTCCGAGTATATTTGTACTTTTTCCAAATTGGCTCTGGTTTTTGAGGTATAGGTTATTTGTGGAAATGAGAGTTTCATGTGGATAATATCGACTGCAGGATCCATATATGGTGTAATGTATTTGCTACCTGTTTTTTAATTAGTGATATTGTACTATCTTTATTAAACAATTGTGCTCAGGGAGTGCATCTGTGTGGTTGAGGATTACATCATGCAAACATCACACTGTCAGCATGTGTTCAGTCCTGTTGTGCGGTGCATGTGTTGAAGATATTGAGGGTTGTGCAGGTTTGAATTCGGCGGTACTCGACATTCATTTGTTGGCCGAGGTAATCCCCGCAACAGCCGATAGGTAGCGTTCAGTGTAAACAAGAAAAATGGCGATGGTAGAAAGTCACACACATGTGCAGTGCAGCTTCAAGGAGATAGAACCTTTTCATCGTGACGTAGCAAATAAGAGGTGAGTATTCATTTCACACAAAACAATTAATGATGTTTGTTGGATGTGATTGACATGCAAATACAAGAAAGTTCTGCATAATATGTAGTATTTGTGCAATTTTGTTTTAGGAAAACATGAGTTCTTCGCGCCGTCTTTGCGTGAACCATCCAGATGAGTTCTGCTACATTTGTGGTGAATACGTTCTTCAAAAGAACAGGAAGAATATCACTCCTTTTGTGAAGGAAGCGTATCTGGCATATTTAGGAATTAAACTTGGAGATCAAGACAAGGCGTGGGCACCCCATAAAGTTTGTAAATGCTGTGTGGAGGCTTACGGCAGGGGACAAAACGAAAAAGGAAAAGCTTAAACTTCGGAGTGCCTATGGTATGGCGAGAGCAGAAGAACCATACAGATGATTGCTATTTTTGCATTGTTAATGTGAAAGGTTTTAATAGGTTCAAAAAACGAAAGTGGGAATATTCCAATTTGGAGTCAGCAAGAAGACCGGTGGTGCACAGCAACGATGTTCCTGTACCAACCTTCACAACATTACCCACGCTAACATCAGATGACGATGTGCACGGCGAGGAATGTACAAGTAGTGGTTCGGAATACGAAGGACGTGAGACACAACCCCAGCAGTTCGACCAGAAGGAGCTCAGTGACTTGATACGAGAACTCAATCTTTCAAAGCAAGCATCAGAACTCTTAGCATCCAGGCTTAAGGAAAAGAACTGTCTTCATCCAAGTGTTAAAATAACAGCTTACCGGACGAGAGAAGAAAATCTTCTTCCATACTTCAACCAAGAAGAGGTTATAGTGTATTGCAGCAATATACCTGGACTTTTACTTGAATTGGGGCTGCCGGAATATAGACCAGAGGACTGGAGTCTCTTCATAGGCAGTTCCACTAGAAGTTTAAAATGTGTTCTCCTACACAATGGCAATCGTTACGCATCTATTCCAATTGCCCACTCAACAAAACTTTGTGAAGCATATGCTAACATCAAGATGGTTCTGCAGAAAATTCAGTATATGCAGCACCAGTGGTTGATTTGTGTTGATTTGAAAATGGTGAACTTCTTGCTTGGACAACAAAGTGGATACACAAAGCACCCATGTTTTATCTGCATGTGGGATAGTAGGGCAAAGCACGAACATTGGAAGCAGAAAACATGGCCTCCAAGGGAACATATGGCTGTTGGTGAAGCAAACATCATTAATGAACCTCTGGTTAGTAGGGACAAGATTGTTCTTCCACCATTACATATTAAGTTAGGCCTAATGAAGCAATTCACCAAAGCTTTAGACAGAAATGGTAATTGCTTCACATACATCTGCAATACGTTCCCTGGACTCAGTAGTGAAAAACTTAAGACAGGAATATTTGATGGTCCTCAAATTCGCAGGCTCATCAACGATACCAATTTTACAAGTGTCATGACTGTCACTGAAGCATCGGCCTGGAACAGTTTTGTCGCTGTTGTAAAATGTTTTTTGGGCAATCATTAAGCTCCCAATTACGAGGAACTGGTCAAAAACATACTCACTAACTTTCAAAACTTAGGAGCTAACATGAGCATAAAATTGCACTTCCTTCACAGCCACTTGGATCGATTTCCTCGTAATCTAGGTGATTTCAGTGAGGAACAAGGAGAGCGGTTCCATCAAGATATGAAAGGAATAGAGGAAAGATATAAAGGAAGATGGGACAGGCATATTATGGCAGATTATTGCTGGAATCTGCAACGTGACTGTTCTGAACAGACCTATAAAAGGAAAGCGTGCTGGAAGCGGTTCGTCATGGACGGAAAATGATATACTTATAGAGAAACTTTTCAATTATGTTTTATACGTGGGCAAATGCCTATCAGGTTTTCATAGAAGCTATTTATAAAGATTATTTTCTTTTTTCATTGTAGTTTGTAGCGCTCGAGTTCAGTATTAGCAATTTTTTCTAATTTTTTGAATAAATCATGCATTATCTCAAAAACTAGAGCCAAACTGCATAAATGGTTGCTATATTCGTCCTCAGCACCACTAACCCATCCTAAAGCCACTCAAATATCCTTGGCAAGAAAATGAGTGTTGACCAGTGTAATTATACTGCTGAAAGATGACATCACCGTCGGGGAAAACATCAAGCTTTAAGGGATGCAAGTGGTTCGCACCCGTCAGCAGGTCTTCGATTACTACCATAGGTCCCATGCAAGCACAGGAGAATGTTTCCCATAGCACAATACTGCTGCTACCGCCCTGCATTTGTGGCGCGAAGCACGTTTCGAGCTGCAGTTCACCTCGATGACGGCGTTTCTGGAGACTACCACCTACCCAGTGCAGCGAAAATGTGATTCACCCCAAAGGGACGATAAGTTTCCATCTATCGACTGTCGAATACCGATGGTCAAACGCCCACTGCAATCGTCATTGACGACGTCGTTGGGTGAGCACGTGAATAGGCAGGGGTGGTCTACTGAGGAGCTCCGTGTTCAATAATGTACGATGAACGGTGTGCTCCGAAACACATGTGTGTGCACCAGCGTTTTGCCCTTTTGGCAGTGATGCCTACTTTACAGAGCAGTCAAGCGTCCGAACCCAGTGTTCTGTGAAGTGTTGTGGACTTCCAAGCATTTAGTGCCTAGTGGAAGTTTCACTGTCCTTTTACCTCTTTTCGTAGATGCTCGCGACAGTAGCACGTGTATATTCGACAAGCTTTACCATTTTCGCTCACAGGCTCTGCACAATAATAGTCTGTCCTTGGTCAGAGTCGCTTATGTAAATGGATTTTCGCATTTGTAGCCCGTATCTTCGCTGGGGTGATCGGTGTAACTCACGGCATGTCCTCAGTTGTAATTTTTACAGTATGATTCCGTTGGCTAACCGTTAACCAAAGCTCTGAGAAGGAACTTACATCAGTTAGCCGGCTGCCGCCTTTCTGCACCAGGTAGATAATGACTGACAGCTAAGGAATCGGGAAACTGTACCCAATAACAGTTAATGTTGCTGCATACAATAGGCCATTGTAACGCACTTCCGCCGTTTAAGAATTGCAAGATCTTCATTTGCTTCAAGCTGGGGTCGGGATAAGGGTAATGCATCGACCAGGGGTCTTTGGGGAGACGGACTGCTCTGAGCAGTGAAGTAATGAAAATACGCAATTTTAGATCTGGGCGATCTTCCTTTTTGATAGTAGTCAAAGGTCAGTAGAAGTACGAGTCAGAGGACTGGAGCAGAAGGTCGAGTACAGAAGCGTTAGTCTAACGGAGACGATTAAAAATGGCTCTGTGCACTATCGGACTTAACATCATAGGTCATCAGTCCTCTAGAACTGAAAAGTACTTAAACCTAAGTAACCTATGGACATCACACACATCCATGCCCGAGGCAGGATTCGAATCTGCGATCGTAGCGGTCGCGCGGTTCCAGACGAAGCGCCTAGAACCGCCTGGCCACACCGGCCGGCGGAGACGATTAAGATTCACGCTATCTGTAGTAATTAATCGCACCTATCATATACTTACACACGTGCCTCAACGTACTTCACCCGTACTAACATCATTTGTGATTTTCATTGAGACTATTAGATACGCCATCCGACCAAGTTTATTAGCAGGACGATTATAACTGTTAGACTCCTACAATTAACGTTATTAGGAAACACATGGCCTTCAACAGCAATAAATTAAATCTTCTTACTAGTTATTGAACAAATACTACCTTGAATGCCCGCATCTCGTGGTCGTGCGGTAGCGTTCTCGCTTCCCACGCCCGGGTTCCCGGGTTCGATTCCCGGCGGGGTCAGGGATTTTCTCTGCCTCGTGATGGCTGGGTGTTGTGTGCTGTCCTTAGGTTAGTTAGGTTTAAGTAGTTCTAAGTTCTAGGGGACTGATGACCATAGATGTTAAGTCCCATAGTGCTCAGAGCCATTTGAACTACCTTGAATGTCCACAGCTCGTGGTCTCGCGGTGGCGTATTCGCTACCCGAGCACGGGGTTCCGGGTTCGATTCCCGCCGGGGTCAGGGATTTTCACCTGCCCCGAGATGACTGGGTGTTGTTGTCGTCTTTATCATCATCATTCATCCCCATTACTGTCGGAGGAAGGCAATGGCAAACCACCTCCACTAGGACCTTGCCTAGTACAGCGGTGCGGGTCTTCAGCATCGCTCCCCTACATTCTGTCGAGGAGTATGGGACTTCATCACCATCATCACTATCTTGAGTGTAACAAGTGATACTGAATATTGTGATTATTGGTATAAATATCGCATTAAGCGGGATGTGCAAGTGTGGTAATGGAAACAGTAATTAATGGATTCGGTGAAAGTAATACAACGAGAATTTATGAACGAATCGAGTCGGAAGATTAATGATCAAGTTTAACAGTCACGCGTGCATTGCGAGAAATACTGAAACAAAATCATCGTATGCCATGACTGGCCGGGGCAGATCATCAGGGATTGTTCGGCCGTTGACCGAAACTTCGTGGGAAGTATTCCAGAATTACGACAATCAGTATGAAAATAGTGTTGTAAGATACTCGCTAGTGTGAGTACGATCTGCACTTGTGTATTTAAAATTTCTTGTCTAATATAAAGTTACGTTGAAACGACGTGCAGAATCTAAATGGTGTGTCTGACCGGTGTTGAGTAACAAATCCATCAGGGGCAATTCAACCCTACTGAAGCTGCGCAAGTCGCCAGTTGGTTATGTGTTGTAAAATGCAGACGCGAAGGAACAACCACTATTAAAACAACTTCAGGCCGACCACAAATCCTGACACATATGCGCTCTCGAGCATTGCGGAAGGCGGCTTTAAAAAAAAATCACATGAAATCAGTGGAAGGAATTCGTAGTGAGTCTTAAGGCGCTACCGGCTGTCAGTCTGGAACAATGACTGTGCATAGAGAGTTGAATTGTGTGCAACGGTCGGGCAGCTCCACATAAACCACACATTTCTGGCATCAATGCTAAGCGACGCCATGGGAAAGTTGATGAATGGAAACTAGTTAGTTGGAGTGATGAATCACTCTACACCCTGTGGCAATCAAAGTGATGATTTGGGTTTGTCCAGTGCCTGCTGACCTTTCCTGTCATCATGTGTTGTTCCAATAGTACAGCACGGAGGAGGTTCTTGAAGCGCCTCCTTTTTCTTTTTTCCCAGTAGCTCACCGAAAAATCTTAACACAAGCTTCCAAAAAAATTAATTCTAGCATTACTGAGGATGAGGAACCGGGGAATATGAATCACCCACAAGCTTCACTCTAAGTTTGCATTTATTGCAACAGAACCAGTTAACACACCGACAATACCAGCTATACTAACAACAATTTACACAAAACAGATTAAGGCTTGCAAATTTAGAAATTTTAAATTCCACGAAAATTAGGAAATAAACAGTTAAACTGGAGAACACCTCGGTTCAGATTTCACTGGTGTGCATTATAGCACTGAAACACTTTTCGACGAGATAAATCGTAGAAGACGGAGAACTAAACAAATTCAAGTGTTACAAGAAGCCGGAGCAGTTAGTTTAATTTGAGAGTGATATTTCAGTGGGCTTACTCAAACACTAAATAAGACAGGATAAATCTATCACCCATTAAAAGGAGCATATATATTAAATAATGGAAACAGCACAATAAATTGAAAGATATCATAAATATATATAAACAGGCTTCTAACACAACAACTCTGTTTCACCCTGAACAATTCAGCATATAAAAGGGGCTACAAATTATTCTTAAAACCATCATTTTGAGATCACCTTGGCTATGTAAGACCAACTTAATAAACTCGACCACAATAAGTTACTCTCTAGAGCTATATGAAACTATCATAAGGTCGAAGGAATCCTAACGGACCAGCACTGGCTTAGCTGCCCTAAGGCTGAGGCAGGTAAAGAAAGGGTATGATTGATCTCCACAAAGTGATAAACTCATTAATTGAAGGGATTGGCTGAAGAACAAACAGGTGACGATAGAAATCGTAAGAGCCACCAGGAGCCGGGCAACTGTAACGGCGCATAGGAAGAGATCCTAGAATAAGTCTTTGCAGATTACAGGCATTCACACTTCCAGAATAAGGATAGAAAATTCAAGACCTTGTAGTCACTGAAGAAATGAGAGGACTGGAATGAACCAAATAATATTACTATTGATTAAACTAAGTAGAGAATTATATGTACCCCATATGACTGTTGCGAGTGCTGAGGCACGTAACAGGCCATTAAGATGACATAACGCGGACTTGACCAGAACCCAAAAAGGAGAAAACGTTGCATGTCAACCCCCATTTCACGGGCAGAATAAGTTTTTCATAATTTAAAGTATAAAATAGTTATTTAACTAATTACATAAAATCTCATAGAAGACTGGATAAACAAGTTACATAAATGCAGAATTGATATCACATTTATCTTGCTTGCCTGACCATCGTGATTGGTATGGGATGCCCTGATTATCTATTCAAAGAAACCCAGGACTCAACCACAAGACAACAAGAATTCATTTCTAACACATTGGACTGAATATTAATGCTGAAATGAACGCAACAGCACACAGCGGAAGAAACGGAAGACAATACTAAAGTGTCTGATAGGAACAGTCAACAGTAGTCATGACTAATTCTTTCATTCTTTCTCGGGGCCTTTGTCCCGCTTCAACGCGGGGTCGGCTTTGTTATGACGGATTTGGCAGTGTTAATTGCAGAGGGTGGCCGGATGCCCTTCCTGCCGCCACCCCAAACCCCCCGGGACGTTAGTACTGTACCCCAGCTGTCTGTATCTAGTGTAAGGCATGAAATATTGCGAACGTTTTCAAATAACTGTGAGTCGCGGAACTTGGGGACCAGCCCGGTATTCACCTAGCGGGATGTGGAAAACCGCCTAAAAACTACATCCAGGCTGGCCGGCATACCAGTCCTCGTCGTTAATCCGCCAGGCGGATTCGATCCGTGGCCGGAACGCCTACCCGAGTCCAGGAAGCAGCGCATTAGCGCTCGCGGCTATCCTGGGAGGTAACAGTAGTCATGAGGAATAACTTCGACAATATGGCCGGGTTACTGAATCAACGTTTCAGCGTAATGTGAATGTTAACCACCGCTAAACAAAGGTGTATGATAGGTCTTACTTTGATTGATGCGCACTCCGACGAACAGCTACCTGTACCGGCACATAGTCTTGCTTCCACACCGGAAACATAGAAGGAACAGAACTGATAGAATATCCATAACGTCTTGAATCAGACTCCATTGTTACGTCCAGACGCCAGTAACATTATCGGGGCCACGTTCACACTAGGCATCGAGCGTCGACAACGGTCGCACTACTCCCCACTGCCAGCCTTCCTGCCACCCCTTGCTGGGTGTGCAACGAGGAATCGCTCAACGCAGAGCACACAGCGCCCCCTTGGAATCGCTAATAAACAAAAGACGGTGTGCGGCAGGAATTGAAATTAACGCTGCAAGAGACATTAAGAGGGAGAGGAATCGAACTGTTAGGAGCACACAGTTCAGTTCGATTACGTACATTTTCGTGGTTGGGTTGTGGTCCCCTTACTGCACTAAGAATAAACTAAATGCGGAATGGTATGAACACATGTTACAGTATTGCGTACTGCGTAGAGGACAGCAGTTCGGAGCAGTGATTGTTGTATCAGCATCACAATGCACCTTGTTATAAAGCAGTATCTGAGAAGCAATATTACGTTGACAGTACCATTCCTGTTATGATCTGGCATGCACAGGGTCTCAACTTTAACCCAACGGATCGCTTTTGAGTTGAGTTAGAACGACGACGTCTCTCCAGACCCTAACGTACATCACTACCTTCTCTCTTTACGATTCTTCAGGAAGAATGGTTTGACATTCCTCCACAGGCATTCACAACCATCATTGACGGTGTCCACGGAGGAGTTCGAGTCGCAGTAAAACTGAAGGGCGGACACACCCCTTATCGATGTTCACTAACGGATGTCCGGATACTTGTAAACAGGTAGTGTATGTAGAACAACTGTAAAATTTCTAAGCTAGGATATGAGGTACTGGTGCAAGCAAAACTTTGAGGGTGACTCGTCATGCGTGTGTGGATAGTTCAGTCGGCAGAACACTTCGCTGCGAAAGTGAAATACTCAGGTTCTAATTATGTTGAGGTATATAGTTTTAACCCTTACCTTCCGAGATCATTTTGTTTGCTGACAAACAGCTGTGTTCAAATAACCACAAAAACTGGATTCACCCATTTCAGTGAAACAGTTCAGTTTTTTTATATGAAACATTATTAATAACACATAACAAATGCATTCAAATAAATTCTAAGGTTGATTCCCCCCCCCCCCCAAAAAAAAACACACTTAAACAAAAAGCTGCACAAAATGAACGTAATATTACATGGTAATCTTAATGCTATGAAAAATCAAATACCCTGGAAATTACACTAGTACTTTTCAAGTATTCTTCTCGGAGGCTTTCAACTTTAGTAGATAAATCAAGCTTGACTGGCTTCTTGCAACTATGACAAATATAAGGCGTCTTTCTTTTCTATTTTGGGTCACAGTCGGAGTATGTTTTGCGTTTTTCCAATCGTTCTACAACGACCTCTGCTCTTGGTTCTGCTACACCCAAAAAGACGATGAAGGGATTAACTAATTTTAATAAACGAAATACGTTATATTATCCAATAAATTTCAGTCCAAAATCGCTGTCATCGGTATCGAAGGTAACAACAGGTACGTGGAATTGTTGATAGACACAAGGTCGCATCTCTTAACCTACCCTTGTTTGCCATCATCGTGTCTTTGTCACGAACTCAAATATCTTTAGTACAGGGTAATAAGGGCATAAGTCACTTTCGGTCATTTTTGGTACGTTAAACGACATTAACAAGGAAAACACGACCTTTAGTATGGTATAAAGGTCTTATGTCAGGGTGCAATACAAGACATACTGAATCAAATGGTCACTGTGCCTCAAGTCATATTTGCTAATATTAGTTTTGTATTAATGGTTCATGTCGACTTATGCCCTTAGTATCTTTTGTATCCCGCCAGGAAGGCGGCGTAAGGGACTGCTCCTGTAAACTGAAAGGTAGGCCGAATGCAGGAAGTGAGTAGGAGCAGGAAAAGGTGAAAATCTCTCGGTACTGCACTTAGAAATGATTTTACTATATCACAATATTAACTGAATACATAACTTTACACTGAGGTGCGAAGCCTTAGACCCGTCGTAAGTAGTACGTAGTCTCAAGAGCAAGCAAACACCCTGTGAGTCTGAAGCGATGTTTCCAGGCCGTCTGCTCTTGATGAAATGGGGTAAATCTGGAGCGGAGCTCGTAGATCTGGATAGCGCCTGCTAGTGGGCGCTGTAGTCGGTGTCGGTGTCGTAGTGCCAACCTATGAACTTGCACCTACGCCGTGGCATCGTAGCTATCGATACCACAGTATCATCGGTGTCTGATAAACTGAATAAGTTTCATGTTGACTTATGCCCCTAGTAACACTCAACATTTTTAATTTGTATTTGTTATTCCATAATCATTCCTAGGGTGGGCAATACTGTATTATTGAGGAAGCTTGTGCTATAAATATGTGCACTGTTGTTGCTTTGTGAAAGAGGGAAGATTATCATTCATTGACTGTTGAGCGTGCTTGAAAATGTTTACCCGTGGAAGAAAATAGTTTATTCACTGTAGAAACAGACTGACATTAACACAAGTAAGGGGATCTTTAAACTAACATAGTAGCTTTCATTTTAAAAGACTAAATAAACTGTAGTCATATAGGCCTCGTTATAAACATTGTGTGAAATTGCACTTCTTGTCAAACAACAGAGACAATAATTAAGGATACTGAATACGAAACGCTATTAATTTCTATAAAACATGTTATTGTTTATTTTTAGATAAATGCAGTGATAACCATTTAATATTGTACTAAGGACTTAAGTTAATCAAACTAATAACCTTCAAAGTTATAACTAAAAGAATAATCTTTTAGGCCTTAGTAAAACTTTACAACTCTAGGATTGCAGTCTAGAATCATAATTGAATATTAGGCCAGAGTATGGTAAGAGAGAAAAATCTCATAAGTAGATTTACAGTCTACTACTATCTGAACAAGATAAAATACGTGGTGTATTGGAGGGAGCCACTGACAAACCATCAATGAACAAATTAGCATCTTCACTGTCAGTTTGGCTTATGTACCAGGTTCAGAAAGTGAAAGCAACTTAGATGATGAAATAATAACGAAGAGTAAAGGTCACATTACTAAAAAACTGAAAGTCCCTCTTGATGATTCAGATCAGCAGCATGAATACATTGGGCAAAATGTTCCTGCAGACCCTGTGGTGGAGACATCTCTTTCATGAGATGGAACTGAGCAACCTTCTACAAGCAATGACAATGATGAAGGTATGGCTATTCAACATCGTTAAACTAGAGCACTGCTTAGAGAACGAACTGTTCTTTTGCATACTGGGCAGTCGTCCATTAATGCTAGTGAGGAGCAAGTACGTCCTAGAAAGATGAAACCACTTATACAGTGCAAAAAGAAATGTTTTGTCGTTCTGGAAAATTGTATCCGCAAAAGTAATATTTCGGAATACTGGGGACTCGGCACTCGTAGTAAAAGAGTTGTATTTGCTGAAAAGCCTGTCACTACTGAACATGTGGCAACCAGGAGAACCAGAAAGGAAACATCTTCTAGAAACAGGAATGATACCCATGATTACTGTTTTGAAAACAATGGTCAAAGGAAACCTGTAAGCAAACACTGTTTCTTCAGCACACTAGATGAGCATAAGAAATTTGTTAGACATATCATTAAAAATAAAAGACTAAGCACTACTTTAACACCCCACAGTGATGGGCATGGGAAAGATACCCCGAAACATAAGAAAAGTGAGGAAGAATCGAATGACGTAAGAGCTCACATATTGTCTTTCTCTTCCTATGAAAGTCATTACACCAGAAGGAGCAATGACAAGAGGTATCCCCCTTCTCAGCTGAATTTGCAAATTATGTGCCATTTATACACAGAGAAAAAAATCAACATCTGTGTCCAGATTGAGCTACGAAAGCAATGTCATGCCTTGAAACTCTCCTTCAAAAAGACCAGCGTAGATACATGCCACAAATGTGATGTCTAAGAAGTTGCAAAAGAAACTGGTAATGCAGCATATCTAAAAAATTACTCAGCTGAATAAAAACTACATCAAGAGGCAGCTGACTTTGCTTGATTATCAAAAGCAGAAGACAAAGATATGTGTAAGAAAGACGTTTCTAAAAAATGTTCTGCAGCAATGCCTTCCTATACCATGCCTTGGTTATTCTATAGCTTTCTTCAAACGTCAGCTGTGGACATTTAATTTGACAGAACATGAAAATGGCACAGGAAAATCCACGAACTATATGTGGCATGAAGCTTTAGGTGGTAGGGGAGCAAACAAAATAGCTTCGTGCTTATACATGCATTTGTCTAATATGCCTATAAATATTTCGGAAATAACCCTTTATTCTGAGACAAGCGGGGATCAAGATAAAATCTCCCGTATTGCAGTAATATTCATTAAGGCTTTGAGAGACTTGTCTCACATCAAGTTTATCAATCATAAATTCCTAGTTGCTGGGCACACAAACATGGGATGCGACATCAGCTACTCCATGACAAAGAAACAGAGGAAAAGATGCAAGGTTCCAATTTGCCATCCTCATGATTGGTACCAGCTGGTGAGGACCACTGGCAAAAAAAATCTACGTAGTTGAATTAAACCAACATCAGTTTTATGACTTCACTTGACTGTTCAAATCTAATTTGATTTCTAGAAAGAAAAACACAGATGGAGAAGATTACTCATAGCAGGCTGTTCAATGGCTCCAGTATACTACCAATGAAGGAATGGTCAACTACAAGAATTCCTTGTCTGATTATCCTTTCAAGACATTGAGTTTCAGAAGAAGGGGCAGACCATCAATGGACCAAGTGGAGAGGAAATACAAATCACTTACGCCTGTATCCAACGAAAAGAATAAGGTTTCACTTGACCTGCTGCTTCTTATACCATCAGTGTTTCATGACTTTTATAATAGTGTTCCTACTGATCCTAATGCAACTGCACAAGATCAGGCTGATTTCTGGAATAACTGAATCCGCAATATCGTTCTTGCTCATGATATTTGAGACCTGGCGCCATTAAGTTAGTAGATTGTTCTATCTGGCAAAACTAGCTCAAGGGTAGTATCGACTATCCCTCATGCCTACATCTATGAGGAAGAGTTGGTGCCTGAGGGTTGTGTCCCCAGAAGCTCTTAGCTTGCCGATATATACATACAGGTTCGCTGGCCCGAGTGAGTCTTCCCCTTACACAGTGTGGATTCTGACCCTCCTTCTCCACTGAAGACCAGCTCCCTAACCTCATCCACCTTCTCTCCCTCCGTCATTTTTGTTGTTCTTTGCCTCCAAAATGCCTATGACGGCGCATGGCATCCCGGTGTCGTCTATAAACTCTAAACTTACGCCCTGCCTATCAATTTTGTCCGTCTGGTCGGTTCCCTCCTGCCACGCCATTCTTCCTATGTCACCTTCCATGACACCAACTCCTGTATCTTTTATACCAGTGCTGGTATCCTCCAGGGCTCTGTCCCTCCCCTCTCCTCAATCTCCTGTACATCGCAAATACGCCCAAGCCACCCCCAACTTCCTCCATTACGCTCATGACGCCACCTTCGTGGTTCTCTATTCTACCCTTCAATGGTCCCAACGTGCCCTCCGAAACCACCTTGACCAGTTCACCACTTGGTGTAACCAGTGGTTCTTTCATATCAACCCCTTCAGAACCTAGGCAAACATCATAGGCTGTACCACCCGCTCCTTCTGTCTCCATGATTACTACCGTGCCATTTATGATCGTCCTACCCAGCTCACTCGCACTATGAGATACCTTGGCCCCACCCTCGACCGTCTCAGCTCACCTGGACTCCTCATCTCCTGACCATCCAGCAGAAAGTCCATTCCTGCTCTGCCTCCTGACACTCCTGTTTAGCCAGACATGAGGACTGGATCCTTTCACCATCCTCCACACAAGTCCCTCAACCATCCTATCATTTGTCCTTATGTATCCGCCTTCCATCCCCCCCCCCCCCCATGAGTCCTGTATGACCTCATCCCCTTCCCCCACCTCCTCTATCACTGTAACCTCCCTCTCTTCACCTTCACACCCTCCATTTCCTTCATCAGGGCAATTTCCAGCAACTCCCCTCCCAGATGATGAACTTCTCTGTGACATGTAGCCTTCCTGCCAACTGTAGCCTGCCTTTGATCCCGTCTCCCTCCACAGGGAGCTCTCTTTTCCTCTCCCCTCCTTCACCCAGAGTGGGTTTTCCTCGTTCCCCCTGAGTTTCTGCACCCTCTCCTTTACTATTTACCTCCCACAGCCTTCACTCACCTGCCCCTTTCTACGCACCTCCCACCCGTCTCCCCTCCTCTCCTCACCTCACCCTCTCTTCTTCTCTTCTCCCTCATCTCTATCCTTTCAGCTTGTTCATGGTCATCAGTCATTATCCCATGCCGTCAAGAGGTGTGATTTTAATTTTCTGCTAGGCTTTATACAGGGTGAGTCACCTAACATTACCGCTGGATATATTTTGTAAACCACATCAAAAACTGACGAGTCGATTCCACAGACCGAACGTGAGGAGAGGGGCTAGTGTAATTGGTTACTACAAACCATAAAAAAATGCACGGAAGTATGTTTTTTAGCACAAACCTACGTTTTTTTAAGTGGAACCCCGTTAGTTTTGTTAGCACATCTGAACGTATAAACAAATACGTAATCATTACCGTTTGTTGCATTGTAAAATGTTAATTACATCCGGAGATATTGTAACCTAAAGTTGACGCTTGAGTACCAATCCTCCACTGTTCGATCGTGTGTATCGGAGAGCACCGAATTGCGTAGGGATCCAAAGGGATCAGTGATGGACCTTAGGTACAGAAGAGACTGGAACAGCACATTACGTCCACATGCTAACACCTTTTTGTTGGTCTTTTTCACTGACGCACATGTACATTACCACGACGGGTGAGGTACACGTACACACGTGGTTTCCGGTTTCAATTACGGAATGGAATAGAGTGTGTCCCGACATGTCAGGCCAATAGATGTTCAATGTGGTGGCCATCATTTGCTGCACACAATTGCAATCTCTGGCGTAATGAATGTCGTACACGCCGCAGTACATCTGGTGTAATGTCGCTGCAGGCTGCCACAATACGTTGTTTCATATTCTCTGGGGTTGTGGGCACATCACGGTACACATTCTCCTTTAACGTACCCCACAGAAAGAAGTCCAGAGGTGTAAGATCAGGAGAAGGGGCTGGTCAATTTATGCGTCCTCCACGTCCTATGAAACGCCCGTCGAACATCCTGTCGATGGTCAGCCTACTGTTAATTGCGGAATGTGCAGGCGCACCATTATGCTGATACAACATACGTCGACGCGTTTCCAGTAGGACATTTTCGAACAGCGTTGGCAGATCATTCTGTAGAAACGCGATGTATGTTATAGCTGTTTGGGCCCCTGCAATGAAGTGAGGACGATGTTTCAAGCGTCAACTTTAGGTTACAATATCTCCGAATGTAATTAACATTTTACAATGCAACAAACGGCACTGATTACCTATTTGTTTATATGTTCAGATGTGATAACAAAACTAACGTGGTTCCATTTAGAAAAACGTAGGTTTGTGTTAAAAAACATACTTACGCGCATTTTTGTATGGTTTGTATTAAACAATTACACTAGCCCCTCACCTCACGTTCCATCTGTGGAATCGGTTGGTCAGTATTTGATGTGGTTTACGAAATATATCCAGCGGTAACGTTAGGTGACTCACCCTGTATAGTTTTACTGCCAGTGATTGTTATGAGCTACGCCGTCCACCATTACTTTTATGGTCCGGCCATACTTCGCCTTGTGTTTCATATAATCGTCACAGTGTATGGTTACTTTGTGTACAGTTTTTCGCTTTTTAACATCATTTTACAGTCAGCCCATTTTTTACGGTATCTTCTATTGTGTTTCCCCCCTTTTGTATGTCTGTTTCGCCGTATTTTCTCTTTTCTGTCCTTTTTTAAATGTCTCCATGTTCTGTACACATTGTCTGTCTCTCGGCTGAAGAGCGGCGCCTATGCTGCTGCCAGCTCGCCTCGTATGAGACACTGAAATACAATAAAGAAAAAAAAAAAAAGAAAAAACCGAGTGATGTGGCACCAAGTTTGGGGATCGGCGGCAGCGTCGCGACGAGAGGCGGTCACGAGGTCCGAGCGGCTGAAGCCACGAGCTACGCAAGGAGGGTCTGCGCAGATTAAAGATACCGGAGTACTTCACCAGGATCAGCGTCGACTTCAAGCAGCAGGCGGACATCCTGTCGGTTGGTTGGCAACATTTGTGTTGGACGACCGCTAGTAGCCTGGCTGCCCCTTCCACCTGGCTGTCATCGGCACCACAAAGTAACTGCCTCAACGCACCTAGGATCCATGGAGCTGCTTGCTGATAATTGGGGGTAACATTCTGTAATCCTCGTGGTGATTGGTGTCATTGTCTACCCAACATCCTAATTATTTTCTTGTTTGTACCCGACCCTCAGACCTTAACTCGGTTGGCTCTTTGGTCGTAAATATAGGCCGTAGTATTGTACTAAGTCACTGGTTGTCGTTTAAAAATTTGCCCGGTTACTATATCGAGTTTATTATTTTCTGGTTTATACCCGACATTAAGAGTTTTACACGGTCAGCTCTTTGGTCGTAAATGTAGACCGTAGTATTGTACTAGACACTAGTTGTCGTTTGAAAATTTATTCTGATAGTATATTGCCCTTCCTTCCTAGTTTGTACCCGATCATTAATGTTTTAATTAATCAGCTCCTGGTCTGATATACAGTCGGAACAATTGTACCAAAGCACAGGTTGCCGTTAAACAAACAGGGGTCTGAACTACATGTTGCACTAATCTGTGTGTTCCTGTCTTTGAAAGACCGGGTCATTTTTGTTGCATTTTTAACTGGATCTTGGGGTTCTGCCAAGTGAGTCCTCTTGTAAGAAGTGCTCGTACGTAATGTTTTACAACGTTCCTTCACAGCAACCTTCATAACTGAGAAGAAATTTAACCTTTGTCATATTAACAGCCAACTGTCACCAGGGCTGTAGTCAGAATAAGATTGTCAAAAGGGACGAGTTGGGATCCAGTCGCACCTTGGTTGCTGATTGAAATGAAAAGGTTGCTAGCTTTTAAGCAAGCCTTATCATTGTCATAATTGTTTCCTGATTTGTTTAACCTTTAAGCATAGGGGTGCATCTTAACCCCGAACCTTTCGACATACAGTTTCCAAATTGAACACTCTTGTCACCAATATTACTTATATGTTTTCACGTGTTGCAAAAGGGCTTTTAACAAGAGAAACTGTGTCGAGCGTGGTTGTAGACACCGCTGTTTCACCCGATAACGGGCGTGCTCAAGATTCCGGCCCTTGTAATTATTGTCGCGTTGTTCTTATTTTGATTTCTTTTGAAAAAGCTTATTCATTTCACAAAGTTGTTAGTTTGTAAGGAAAACAAATTAATCATTGTATATTGTTAAATGAACAGCTTGTGTGAAAAGAAAGTTACATTGCTGGGTCCTCCCTTCCACGTTTTCCTTAATACCAGTAAATACCACGTCTCAACATTCGTCACGTGTTGTTATAGAAATGCTTACACAGTATGTACTTTCTTGTTTAATATTTAGTACAGCTCACATAATGTTGTCCGAACGTGGTAATTATTTGCAAATAAAGTAATTGCATGTCACATTCACTAAGGTCATGAAATTATTATGCGTATGGCCTGGAGCATATACCTAAATTTACCGGATGAAAAGGGGGTAAAAATAGCCTTAAGAGCCCGAGAAAATGTGGGCCACAAAATAGGCAATATTTACTATGTAATAATGTGCTCTTAGTTTAAATATATACGTATTTGGATTCTAGAGAGGATCGTGGAATTTATTGTGACTCTCCTCAAAAAGTCTTAGTTTTCACTGAAACCTCTTTGACCCTGTCCCAAAGATATATCAGTTAATTTCGGTTGTGACCGCAAAATTAACATTTCAAACAGAGCTAGTGTGGGAATAATCTTACAAGCTGTAAAGTACTGCCAGATAAAAACTCCATTAAGAAAATCATTTCAGGCTGATGCCACAAAGAGCAAAAGGTTCCTGTGTAAATAAATAGTAGACAAAACCACTCGTTTACACATAGCTTGATTCTAGATCACCATTTCGGGTACAGCAAGCCGGTTCCGGTTATTCGAGGAAGCGAAGCTCATAAAACTCTATCTTCATTATGTTTCCAGATCAGTAACACAGGGGAATCTAAATTATGTTCACAATAATTATTTTTCACTATTAAAATTAATGAACCTCGTCGAAGTTACGTGCGCGTTCTTAATTGTGTTTTGCAGCATTTGGTTGTAATGGAGGGAGATTATACGTGCCCTTATAGAAAAGTTACTGAAGTGCACATGCCTTTTAACCAAATCTCCAGCTTCACTAGAAAAGAAATATGGTTCATAGTCACCATTATCAGAATATTTGAATGAATAACACAAAGAAAGTACTGCTTTACATACAGTGTGATTTCACCTAATATCATATTTTTGCTTTTTTTACTTTGCCATTTACGCCGGGTAACCGACCTCTACAAGTTCCTCAGCACTCCTGCCATTGCTTTTTAGCTGTAATAAGTCTTAAATGATGCCGTCTGCCTACTGAAGTAAATCTGTAAAATGTGAAGCACATTTCTTTTAAATAACGCACTGTACTTCTTCCAAAATGGGCACGATCCTGCTCTGTATTCAGCAGGTTTCCGGAACGAAATTAAATTTTGATTCATATCTAGGAGTAGGGTGCAGCTGTGCAAACTACTGAATTTCAAACGTGCTGTGGAATTCCGCATTCGAACGAGATAGACACACAGAATGAATTGCAGATTAGGTTCATCTCTATCGCAAAAACACAGTTACTGGCAGCGTGAGTTACGTCACTGAAACACAGAGTCATATACAGTCCTAGATAACATCGCGAAATAGCTACAGCGGCACTGTTGTTTGACTCTACAAGCAACTAGAAACAGTGGCATGTTGATTACATTGATCTCTCGTTTCGCTGTATACTTAATGCCGGGACCTTTCGGCATCTCAAGGCTATCAAGTTGTGTCTTTACACAGAACGCTTATCAGTCTAGAAGAAAGTAACCAAAGGACTCACGGACTACAAAGTTACCTGATGTCGATACTGAAATACTTTATGAAAGATTTTTGCTGCTGTAACTTCAATAAAATTTCGATTATCATTAACCGATATGCATCCATAAATGTAACGAAGTAAAAATATAATTTTGTTTAGTTACAGATGAGCCAGTAAACTTGGATTCTTTAAAGGATCTAAATTTTCTCCTAAACCGTGTGTCGCACAATGATATAATCTGTAGGTACATTCAGTGGTACCACGTTAATTGGCTCAAATGGCTCTGAGCACTATGGGATTTAACTTCTGAGGTCATCAGTCCCCTAGAACTTAGAACTACTTAAACCTAACTAACCTAAAGACATCACACACATCCATCCCCGAGGCAGGATTCGAACCTGCTACCGTAGCGGTCGCGCGGTTCCAGACTGTAGCGCCTAGAACCGCTCGACCACACCGGCCGGCACCACGTTAATTCTGTCTGCAAAATGTTTCGAACAGAATTAATAGTAAAGAACTATTAAATTAAAACGCCATGTCTGATAGAGGAGTTTTACTACCTGAACTGAGGAAATGTAATACGAGATAAACTTTCTCTCTTGCATTATTTTCTGAATGCTGTCAGCGAGAAAGGAATGATGATGATGATGTTTGGTTTGTGGGTATCTCAATTGCGCGGTTATCAGCGTGCGTACAAATTCCCAACCTCTGATCAGTCCAATCTCGCCACTTTCATGAATGATGATGAAACGATGAGGACAACACAAACACCCAGTCATCTCGAGGCAGCTGTAAATCCCTGACCCCGCCGGGAAATGAATCCGGGACCCCGTGCTCGGAAAGCGAGAACGCGACCACGAGACCACGAGCTACGGACTTAGGAGGTTTGAAACTATGATTCAAGTTTGCCGCAAGTCACTACGTGCTCAGATTGTCAAATAGTGGATACATACTGTGTGTGTCTTTGCGCGTGGTGAGTTACGTCGGCTCAAGTTTGATACAGTTTCTAACATTCCTCTTATAGTGTGAAACCTGTGTCATAAGAATATAACTCTATAATGAGTAGACTATGACAGCAGTTTAAATTTTTTAATTCGGCCAACAATTGCATGAAAAGAGTCTTAAGACTACCAACCTGGGACCTGTGTCTATACCGGGCAAGTGCTCTGTCGATTGAACTACACAAGCACCTATCAGGATCTCTGCTCAGATGTTTACTTCCGTCAGTACCTCATCTCCTACCTTCCAAATTTCACAGAAGTCCATCAACTACAGAGTGAAAAATCATTCTGGAAGCCCCCCTCCCCCTCAAATGTGTGGCTAAGCCACGTGACCGTAAAATCCTTTCTTCTAGGAGTGCTTACTACTTCTGGGAAGTTTGGATGGTAGGTGGAAGTGCAGCTGTGAAGACGGGTGATTCTTTGGTAGCCTCGTCGGTAGAGCACTTGCTCACGAAAGACAAAGGTCGTCGGTTTGTATCGTAGTGCGGCACACAGAATTAATCTGCGAGGAATTTTCCTGTCATCGTACACTCAGCTGCAAAGTGAAATTTCATTCTGAAACTATATGAAGTTTTGGAAATCATGTTCTTGTTGTCTCTGTGACTGGTTCCAAGATCCGGGTTAGCTATTTAGTAGCACAGATAGTAAAATGCAACATTCAGAGAAGGAGCACAAGGATGCAAGCGACAAGGATGGGAAAATAAATCAGCCGCGTCTTTTCCAAAATCACCATCCCGACATTCACCTCTGCACATTTAGAGAAACTTATGCCAAATGCCAGCACTCGGGTTTGAACCGCCTTTCTCCAAATGCGAGTTCTGTGCGTTAAAAGCAATGCCCGTCTTGCACGGTGTGTTTGGCGGAAGGGGATCGCTTAAACAGATCTCACCAAAAGTAAGGTGCTGTCTCTATCACGCGTGTGAACCTATTACGGACACCGAAGGAATGACGCTTCTCGTATGTTAATATTTACTACTAATGGCTTTCTTGAGGAACCGATCACGGATCATTTTGAAACAGATTAAATAGTCGCCATGTGAGTTGTAATCCTTTTCATAATAATTTGCAAAAAAGAATGTAATTATATTTCAAAACTGTGTGTCAGTAAAAACCTTGATTTTTACTGTACTCCGTGTTCTTCATTGGTAGCGCAAGTTAAACTAAATATAACAACAATGTTCACGCTGCACAGCACGCTAGAACAAGATCTATTTGCGGGAAGACGCCTTAAAGGAGTGGAGCTTTTCTGAAAATTAACACTGTTTCCATGTTACTCGTTGTCTTCACCTGAGGTACCCTTAATCGTACTGCCTGTCCTTTAACATCCGATAGTCTGACGGGCCGTGGAAATGTGATACACTAGCAGTAATGAGACAGACTACAAAGAGTAAATTCGTGTGAACCGAAAATAGCAATAATTAGAATGAAATAAGCTAAAATAACCTGTGAGAAACCCATACTCATATATTACAAAAGTTTCTTTTCTGTGGTGGAATTTATGACATGTAAGTTCTTACATTTACATGAAAAATAAAATAAAATAGCTTAATAAAGACTGGCACGTTAGTTGTGAGGGTAAGGACCATACTCGTTTCAGACTCTACAAATATTCTGATGAGTAATCTTACGAGAACGTCTTTGCAACCGAAATACGTCTTTGATTTACCAGTTATTTCATTTACTTTGGTAACTCAGATAGAAGACACGGTTGTGGAGATAATTCCCGATTCGCTGACCTAAAAATATTATTCACCATGCTCAACATGCTATTTACCTAGATTCGAAATAAGATGCCTTAATCTGTCGCAACTGTGGTTTGCTCCTAGAAAGGGTGTTGAGTCAGTGCAAGCCTTCACAAAGAGCAGCATTATCTCAGAAAAATTCATTTTTGTTACATTAGAATGATTATCATGTTCAAGGTCAAGTGCAGGAGCCTGCAAAATTCGTAAACTTCCTTTAGGTCATCCTGCTAATCGATACTATCTTCTGCCGTTGCTGCTTTCTTATAGATACCTGCATCATGCGCTAAGAGTCTTAAACAGCTTCCGATGCTTTCTAGTCGATCATTTATATACATTGTAAACAAATGGAGAGAGGTGTATTGTTACATGGAGTCAAACGCCAGAAAACAGTAAAAGGCTCAGATGGTTGAAAGTAGTAGTAATTACGCAGAGGCGATGAAAATTGCACAGAACAGACGCATAGGTGGTTGCACCTAACCAGTCTTCCACTGAGAGACACGGAAACAACTTCGCATTGTTCACATTAACTTTAATTTTTATGCTCCATGTTACTCACTGAGCATATCCACAACTGCTTTTACGTCATCTCCGTCTAATCAAAACAAAGCGGTGCCGCAGAAATAGTATCTGACTCCGCCAAGATTGCTGGGCCCCTACCAGTAACTTTCGTTGTATCATCCTTTATTCTTTTAACCACTCCCAGTACCAAATGAAAGGTTCTTGATGAACATGTACGAACAATGATATGAAATGTTCATTCAGATTCACCAGACACTGTTCAGAGTGTGCCTCTTACTGCGTGCTTTGTTCGAAGAAGAATGCTGCCTTCTTGAAAAGGGCACCGCGTAACCCGGTAGGGCGGCATTCTTCGTTGCTAAGCCCAAGTTTTCCGCACAGAAGGAGAATGCCTTGCCCGGCTTTTGTGTGATAAACCATTGGGGGTATTACAGTACGTAATTAACTTCCTGTAAATAAGTTAATAAGAAGGTACCCAACAAAACGTTAAGAATGTATTTTGGCCATTCTGTCACGTTGTCCTATCCCTGTGAGTATTCTCGGCTAATAAGGTATATCTTGAAACGCGCATGTATTCAGTACAGCGATGGCGAGGCATGACAGAATCTCTGACCAGAGAGTTATTTATCGTTGCTAGTCTGCGCTTGACCGCGCGAGAGTTCAGTTGCATGTAGGGAGTCGGCAGTAGCAGTTGCGGTCGAGTTGCGAGGGAGTAGTTGTACGTAGCGAGTCGCGAGAGCATGTAGTAGCGCGTGAGAGACAGTCGGTAGTTGCAGTGGTGTGTAAGGAGTCGGCGGGCGTCGACATGGCCCTCTGGTCAAGATTCAGGACGAGGTATATTTTTTAAATAAGGTAATGAAGCAGCATTGCGCACATCTGAGAATGTAATGTATCTTAACTGTAATTAATTTGTTCAAGAATCGCCCCAATAATAATTTTGTTTTCAAACCAAGCATTTTAACCAAACAAACATTTTATTGAAAGAAAATTTCCCATGCATTTCCTTAAAGAAAAAATTTACTTAAGTTCAAACTATTTTTGCGATGCATTTCCTCCAAGCTATGGCGGAAATAAGAGCAGATGCAGTTTTACTGAGGCAAGAATTTGAGTTTAATTAGTGAACAGGGCCTAAGATCGACATGTCGGTCTATTTACGTTTTCATTGTCATTGAGATTTCATTATCATTGAATTGTCTTTCATTATTTTGTGGGGAGCTTACACATGGCTCAGATTGCTAGTTCTCATTTATTGTCATTGTCCATAAAATATTTTAATTGCTGGGAGGTTACACTAGGTTCTATTCTCATTAACATTTAAATATTGTCTTTCGAAATTTTGTGGGGAGGTTACAATCTGATAAGCAGTAATATGTTGCATCGCTTCTAACGCAACAATTAGGAGACTAAATTTACTACAAATGATCAAACTTCTGCCAGACTTCCTGTTCCACATCCTATGGAGAAGAGAGAGTTGTTTACAAATTGGATCACATTAAGTAGTACAAATATGGAGTCGTTTACACAAGATCATAGGCTGTATCGAATTTTGCTAAAAGTTCTCTACAACTTTCTGTATGGCAGATAAGTGCTAATAGTGCCTCCCAACAGTTCAGGAGCTCATGCTCGAACTTACAGACAACAATAATATACCGGAGAAAGAAAAAGGCTGAGGATCCGTTAGACGACGATAACATGAGCTTTAGGAAAGTTAAAGCCGCCAGAGAGGCAGTTCTGACATTGTACTTGATAATGGAGGCAAGAGTTAAGCAATATCCAAATACTTCACAGAATTTGTTGTGTTACATAGAAAAGCAGACGATAAAGTAAATGACATGGAAGGTGTCGCGTTGACTGACTGTAGGGATATACAAGAGAACTGAGACAAAATTTCTAGTTGTTTTGATGAACGGCTGCTTGCTCTAAATATTGAGAAATGTAAATTGAAGCAGATTAGTATGAAAAACAATCTCGAAATTTTCCAATACAGCGTCAGTAGTATACTGCTTTACACCGTCGCGTCGATTAAACATCTAGGCGTAGCGTCCGCAGCCAATGGTCTCGCGGTCGCGTTCTCGCTTCCCGAGAACGGGGTTTGGGGTTCGATTCCCGGCGGGGTCAGGGATTTTGACCAGCCTCCAGGTGACTGGCTGTTTCTGTTATCCTCATCATTTCATTATCATCCATGCAAGTAGTGAGTTTGGACTGAGTAATGGTTGAGAATTTATACATGTGCTGATAACCGCGCAGTTCGGAGCCCCACAATCGAAACATCATCATCTAGGCGCAACCCTAAAAGTGATATGGACTGTAACAAACACTTAAGATGGTCGTAGGGAAAGCGATTGGTCAATTAAGTTTTGGTTCAAGAATTTTAGTGAAGTGTAGCTCAGCTATGAAAGAGACGGGGTGTAGAACACTAGTACAACGCATTCTTGTGTATTACTCGAGTGTTTGGGACACCACAATGTCGGATTAAGTGGAGACATCGAGCAATACAGAGGCATGCTTCTACACTCATGCTAATAAATTAAGAATAATGCTGATACATGATGAAACAACGCTCTGGTGGGCGGTTTGCGGGTTTAAATCACCTCGGGGTATGACCATGCGGTGCATTTGACCTTGCGGTCGTTGCACGGTGGCGCTGGCAGCAGTCTGCATACGCAGAGGTGTGTTGTTGCATGTTAGAGTACTGTGCAGCGAGTAAGTGTGCAGACGTTTTCAGACGTGCTAATGGTGACTGTGTATTGAAAATGTTTCAAAGAATATATATTGATGACGTTATGCGGGGTAGAATAATAGGGCGACTGGAGGCTGGTCAAGCACAGCAGGTCGTAGCACGGGCCCTCCGTGTGCCACAAAGTGTGATCTCAAGATTATGGCAACGATTCCAGCAGACAGGAAACTTGCCCAGGCGCTACAGTACCGGACGTCCACAAGAAGACCGATATCTCACCATCAGTGCCCGCTGACGGCCACAGAGTACTGCAGGTAGCCTTGCTCTACCTTACCCCAGTAACTGGAACAGTTACCTTCAACACCGTTTACAGATGCCTGAACAGACATGATTTATTCACCTGGAGACCTCCAAGGTGCATTCCACTGTCCCCTGGTCACAGGAGAGCCCGTAAAGCCTGGTGGCAAGAAGGCACTACATGGTCATTGGGTCGTCCCAGATTATGTTCACGGACGAGTCCAGGTATAGTCTGAACAGTAAATGCCACCTGGGTTTCATCTGGCGCGAACCAGGAACCAGATACCAACCCCTTAATATCCTTGAAAGGCTGTGGTTTGATGGTGTGGGGGTGGGATTATGACTGTGCACGTACACCGCTGCATGTCTTCGACAGAGGAACTGTAACAGGTTAGGTGTACTTGGACGTCATTTTGCACCAGTATATCCGCCTTTTTAGCGGTGCATTGGGTCCCACCTTCCCCCTGATGGGTGCTAACGCACGGCCCCACCGAGCTGCCATCGTGGAGGAGTAACTTGAAACAGAAGATGTCACGCGAATGGAGTGCCTTGCATGTTCTCCAGCCCTAACCCCATCGAGAACGTCTGGGATGCTTTCGGTTGACGTATCGCTGCGCATCTTCAAACCCCTAGGACACTTCAGGAGCTCCGACAGGCAGTGATGCAAGAATGGGAGGCTATACCCCAGCAGCTGCTCGACCACCTGATCCAGAGTACGCCAACCCGTTGTGCGGCCTGTGCACGTGTACATGGTGTTCATATCCCACACTGATGTCGGGATACATGCGCAGAAACCTGCGGCGTTTTGCAGCATATGTGTTTCGGGACGGTTTTCTCAACTTATCACCAATACCATGGTTCAAATGGCTCGGAGCGCTACGGGACTTAACGTCTGAGGTCATCAGTCCCCAAGAACTTAGAACTACTTAAACCTAACTAACCTAAGGACATCACACACATCCATGCCCGAGGCAGGATTCGAACCTGCGACCGTAGCGGTCGCGCAGTTCCAGACTGTAGCGCCTAGAACCGCTCGGCCACTTCGGCCACCAATACCATGGACTTACAGATCTGTGTCGTGTGTGTTCCCTATGTACCTATGCTATTAGCGCCAGTTTTGTGTAGCGCCACGTTGTATAGCACCATATTCTGCAATTATTCTTAATTTATGAGCATGAGTGTAGATTTGTTAACTGTAGGTCCGATCTACACGCGAATATTACGGAGATGCTTCGTGAACTGAAATGGGAATTTCTGGAGGGACGTGCTTTCGCAAAACAAGGGAATTTAGAGAACCGGCATTTGTCGCTGAATGCAAAACGACTTACTGCCACTACGAAGAGGAGAAATTAGGGCCCGTAAGATCGCATATAGATCGTCACTTTTCTATCACTCTATTTGTAAGTGTAACAACAAAGGAAATGACTAGTAGTGGTACAAAGTACCCTACGCCATTCACCATACAGTAGCGGAGTATGTATGTTGGTATGGATGTTGATGTATGCTTAAAATGTTTGAAACTATCAGATAAAACAAGTATGTAATGTAGGAAATAACGAGTAATATATACGAGAATCAAGAGGGAATAATGACAACCCATTACAAAGGGAGAAGGGCTCGGATTTGAAAAGGTCTTATGCAGGTCTGTAGTGTTTCAACTGTTCTGTCAACCAACACATCAAAGAAGCAGTATCTGGATCAAATGAAAATTTCAGGACTTGAATAAAAATTCAGGGTGAGCTTGTTAAGGACATGATTCGCTAATGGCATTGATGTCCGTAGAGAATATGATGAAGTATTACAAGTCCTGCTGAACATAATAAACAGTCTAATGAGCTAAGAATGCGGAGTAGAGTAAATTAACGAAAGATAAAAATAATTAGAAGGGGCGGAGATGAGATAAGCCATTAGCAATAAAATACTTTCAGACCTCCTAACAGATTAAAAGTGTCTGCAGGACTAAGAATCGGATCTGGAACGATGCCTTTCGCCGCCAAGTGCCTAGAAACTGAGCTATCCCAGCACGACTGGCGATCCACCCTGATGGGTCTGCTTTCGCCATTATCTCGTCTCCTCCCTTGAAAATTCTACAGAAGTTCTCCCGCGTACATTACCAGACCAACACACTTGGAAGAAAGGATACTGAGGATGCATGACTTAGCTACAGCCAAAGGGTTTGTTTCCAAATTGAATAGGTATGTAGCAGAACTTCTGTAAAGTTTGAAATGTAGGAGATGTACTGGCAGAAGTAAAGCTATGAGGGCGGGTCGTGAGTTGCTCTTCGATACCTCTGTCGGAAGAGTAACTAACCGCAAAAGACAAAGTTCCCAGTAACGACAACATCGGTAAGGGTACATTTAGTTCACAGTATATGGGTTTTCAGAGATGACGATATAATGTTCACTAATTTCCTTATTAACTTCTCGTGTAAAGAGAGTTGTTCTAACTGAAATGTGTTGGACGAGAAAAGTACGAATCAACTCTAGAGAAGTTGAGTTACTCCAAGCATAGCTTGATATTATGTGGTTAACAGATGACATAAAAGGAAATGTACGAATGTAGACGTGGACGCGTACAGCGTACATAGTGTACACAGTTCAGCAGAAAAACTGTTTCTCTGTTGGACGAAAGAAACAACGCTGGAATATGCCGAGAGGAAATCAACGTAAGCGATAACGGTTAAGACCTCATTCTCAGAGTGGTATTTGAAATGACGCTGATTACAGGGTGGTTTTTTGTATAATGTTTGGGAAAAGAGGAGAAGAGCAACAAAACTTCAATGTTGTGCACTAGTACAGCCGTTTAGTAAGAATCTTAAATATAACGACGTGCTAGCTACGTGCAATTCTGTCCAGACCAAACTTCAGGCTGATTTGAACACGGTTGTGCTTTACCAGGCTTGGCCCTGTTGATGATGATCTGAATTTCTCTCCACCGTTTACTGACTATACTGGCTAGCTAAACTTCGATTGTCAGTTACAAGTGAACTTCGAATCACAATTATACTTGACATTTTTAGACATTAAGGAATTATTGCCAGAGCTGAAAGAAAGGACAAGTGCCACAAAAATCCTAGAAATGACTGAGGACTAAACCCCGGATCTTTAGGTTTGTAGTCTGATATCCATCTACTCATCGAGTCACACGTCTGTCCACTTGTTGTTTAGTTCATAAACTCTAGGAAACATTTTACAGAATTCTCCAACTCCGACGATTGTCAGCTATTCGCTTCATCTCACAAAACTGTTGTTTCAACATCATCGATCGTCTGATTAGTACACTTAAATCTCGATATGAGACTGTATGGTAGGATAGGTGTTAAGACATCAAGGAATAACTTTCGTGGTACTTGCAGAAGGTAAAATCTGTAGGGAATCAAAGAGATTGGCATATGATCAACAAATAATGGAAAATAATCTGTGTGAGTGGCACTCTGAGAAGAAAGGAGACTGGCACAGGAATTAATTCGTGAAGGGTCACGTTAAACAAATCAGAAGACTGATGACACAAAAAATGAAATATGTAAAGCCATAAAGTCACTCCGCTTTGTAGTTCTTTCCTACCAGTAACACTTTAGCTAAAGTTTTCAGTAACACTCCTTTACTTAACTTGCAACATTCTTTCTCTACCTTCCATAACTCGTTTATCACAACCACGTCTTCCGAAATTTCCGATACAAACTTCCCGGACTTGTAGAAGTTTAGTGAATACGTAATATTCTGAATAGGATCCAATGTCCGGAAACGTACAGTTTAAGTTCAGCGACACTTTCAGTTCCGATGGTTAACTCGCCCACTTCCAATTGAGGGAGTGAGTTAGGTGTGACGCAGTGCCATTATTAGATAACAGTGCGAGAGGAAGCATAATGAAACACGCATTTATCAATTACGCACATTTTTTTGTATTAATACTTAAACACTGCGTGTCTACACTATCCCAAAACAAAAAGAAGCCAGTATACTATACGCACAGAGCAAGACTGATACAATACAACGGCAACTCAATGTGGCAATCAACAATGTTGTCGCAGCAATTGTGCCTACGAAGAATGTTCTGATACACACTGTCCATCCCAGCTAGTGTCTCTTCAGTTTCTAGTGCATCGGACAGACCTCAGAACGAGCAGATTTTCCTCCGTGTTCACAGGAGTCTCATAAATTAAACTTTGCATTAGAACCCGCAAGAAGTAGCCCACAGCAGCTAAATCTGGCGCTCGTGGTGACCACGCGGCTGGACCACCGCATGCTATCTATCTTTTCACATATTGAGTCCCAGAACTGCACGTGAGGTGTTGCACCATCATAATGAAACCATATTTCCTGACAAACATTCAGTGGCGCACCTTCCACGAACGGGTCTTCCATCTTTTGTAGAAAGATCATGTATGCAGAACTTGACTGGAAGGAGGTATGACCCATTCACATGACCGCCCAGAATACTTGGCTGTTTCACTGATTCACAGCTCTATTCCTAGTGAATATACATTCATCTGGGAACAGAACCCGTCGTGGAAACGGGCGCGTCATAGCAGCGGTTCAGAAACCACGTGTAGTAGGTAACATTTTATGAAAAATAGGTCCAGCATCTTTGCGTGTACCTTTTGTAACTGGTACGGATTTAACTGTTGCTCACGCGGAACGTCCCAGGCGATACTATGGCCGGCCTAAGTGGCCGTGCGGTTCTAGGCGCTGCAGTCTGGAACCGAGCGACCGCTACGGTCGCAGGTTCGAATCCTGCCTCGGGCATGGATGTGTGTGATGTCCTTAGGTTAAAAAGTTTTAATTAGTGATAAGTTCTAGGCGACTGACGACCTCAGAAGTTAAGTCGCATAGTGCTCAGAGCCATTTGAACCATTTGAACCAAGCGATACTATGACGACACCCTTAGAATGCGCAACTGTTCGAGTACTCATTGACGGTTTCTCTTCAACACGATTCACTACATCTTGAAATTAGGGCTTGCAGCGTTGCCGTGGAGATCCACAGTCCTGCTTTCTCACGATGAAGATACCTGTTTCACGGGGCCGCTCCGTAACTTGGGCAGAGTGTTCGAGTGATGGAGTGCTACGTTGTGGAAATGGTTCGTAATATAGCCGACTAGCAGCTCTTCCGTTACCTCGAGTTTCACCATACGCATGGAGCATGTATGTTTACTGTATCGGAGATGCAGAGCCCTCGAACGCGTCTCGTAGCAAGGGAGACTTTAAGTGGCCTCAGGCGACGGTTTGACGCGAGGCCTACGACAAAGCCGGCCGCTGTGGCCGAGCGATTATAGAAACTTCAGTCCGGAACCGCGCTGCTGCTACGGTCGCAGGTTCGAATCCTGCCTCTGTCATGGATGTGTGTGATGTCCTTAGGTTAGTTAGGTTTAGGTCGTTCAAAGTGTAGGGGACTGATGACCTGAGATGTAAAGTCTTATAATGCTTAGAGCCATTTGAAACTTTTTTTGAGCCTACGAGAAAGCCAAGCCGCGGCGCGTAGATCACGAAGGTAAGCCTGAGCTCGCTTGCTCGCTCAACTCAGCAGATAAACTACGTTTCTACACCTGTTATTCGTAACTAGGTGTGTACGTATAAACGAGAACTGCATCTTCTACTGGAATCCGCTATCATGTAGTCTTACTGTTATTAGCCCTACAATGATCGGAGGTCCATAGGTCTACTTGTAATTTCTTACGGCTGAGCTGCGGTACAATAAAATTAAAATTATGCCAGAATGATTATCAGTTGGTTAAGGTACCATTTCCTGTACGATAAGAGGACTGTTCAGCAGAAGAGTCTAAATTCTATAGCCGGCCGGAGTGGCCGAACGGTTCTAGGCGCTACAGTCTGGAACTGCGCGACCGCTACGGTGGCAGGTTCGAATCCTGTCTCGGGCATGGATGTGTGTGATGTCCTTAGGTTAGTTAGGTTTAAGTAGTTCTACGTTCTAGGGGACTTATTAACTCAGCAGTTGAGTCCCATAGTGCTCAGAACCATCTAAATTCTATAAACAAGCCGTTATGCCGTTTCTATCGAGTACTGATCTTAGATTAAATTTTGTTGTAGTACTTATAATCAGTAAGATTCCAAAACTGCAGATTCTATTAGAAGGTGCAATTATCGTTAGTACGTACGCGCCAAGCTGGGAGTTAACATGTTTAGAAACGCATTTTGTCTACTGATCTGAGCGAACGAGGGAGTTCAGGCTTATCTTCGTGACGTACGCGCCGCGGCCTGTCTTTCTCGTGGGCCTCGGTCTGACGCAGTACGCTTCAGCCTGTGTATCCTACTGCATACCAGCACAAGCAACTCAAAGACCTCTCGCTTCTTCTTATTGTTAGCAGACGTTGACGCATTACACGTCCAAACTGAAACCGTCGTAGAACGAAAACGATAAGTTTCCGGATATGCGTTCATATTCAAAATATTATGTACTCATTCCTCTCTACTAGTCCTAGATTATTGTAACGGCAATTTGCGAACAACGCGTGTAAATACTAGAACTGTCACACAGATGATGCGTACAAGTTGCTGACAGGAACAGAAAACAGATGAATGGAAAAGAAAACCGAAGGTTTGAAGCTGATGTGTTTGACTTTAGGGAAGGTAAGGCAACCGGAGAGGAAATGGCGGCCATTCCGTCACCAGCCACTTTCGTACAGCGTGCACGAGCAACCTAAGCTTATGTCACTTGTCCACTTCCAGCTGTTCCTGTCCCCGGGAGCAGCATAGTTAGCAAACAAGGGAGGACAGGCATCTCTTACAGCAACGCTACAGCTTTGGCGTACACCACCGCTAATACTGCAGTTGGTCGCCTCATGCATTTCTAAGCACAAAGCACTTACTCTCGTCTCTCGTCCTGAGCAGCACACCGGGGCAGAAGTGGTTCAGATATTTGTACTGAGTTGATGATACGGACTTATTCGACCAGGGCTTGTAAACTAAATACTGAGACTGCAGCAAGCTGCCAGATTTCGAGTTGTATTCACATGATAGGCAACAGCGCGACGGCTTAAGTTATGTACAATCGCGTCCTTTTGGCGTCGCGTAGAGTTTTGCATTTGGAATTGCCTGTCTACAGCGCTGTGGCTTTGTCACTGCTATCGACTGCAACATTATACGTGGTGATCGGTATCCGTCTCTTATTTAACCATCTCTGATTTAACCATCTGTAAATTCAAGTAGATTACAAACAGATTATGTCAGTTTTAAAACTTATTTCTCAGCATTTTAAAGTTTAGCTTTATGTACTTTTGTGCCGTGATATTCGAAGCGTATGTGAAATGTTGCATACGATATCTGTCTTTACCCACACCGCTGAACTTATTCATAATATGGCTAAGGGCATCAAATAGGATTTTTCACCCATTAGGACTTGGCGAATTCCTTATCTCGTGCCCATCCTTTGTTAACAGCTGCTGCCGCCTGTACCTACGCCCATCTTTGAATGCTTGGTATTTGCTTCATACAAAACGTGCTCTATTCATTTGCAATTAAGTTTACTCAGGGGCTGCGCTAGACATGATTACAATATTTCCTTTTATCTTCTCTAAACATTTTCCCGTAACCCAGGTAAGACGACGCCGATACTGCTCTTGGAATCACACGGCGGTAGAGGCTACGTCATTGTTTCCCTTTCAGCTTATGAAGGACTGTAAGCAAGAGATGACAAACAGGTGACAGATGAGTTTTTCACGGCGAAGTTCTTCAAGAAGTTCTTGGCCAGGCAGATTTGGCACCTTCGGGGTTTCCTCCGTCTTCATCGTCAGGAGATTAGATTTAACACGGTCGTTAGCATTTTAGTTGGTCATGGAGACGCCACGAAGTCACAAATCAGCCACAGGCTAAAATAAATTACGTTGATCCTGTGGCTGAAGAACATTAGTAAAGATGTTGGTTTCGTTACGTGGTGAAGGCATCAATACATTTCTCTCTTGTCTTTTCAGCATCGAGCCCTGTTTTCCATGCACCACTAACAGCGTAGCCACTGTCTCGGTTGAGGTTGTTGTTTCACATCCTGAATTCGACGGCTTCATTGGTGACAGCATCCCATTATGTTGACGCAAGGGATAATATTTTAGTTTTATCAAACATAATCATATGTTTGTTCAGTAGACTGTGTTCAGCAACAGCAGATTTGTCGAAGTCGCATTGTCTGATACGGTATTAACCGTCTGTGCAGCGTTCTGAAGTTGCTCTTATTGTATGACCAATGTAACTGCTACCCTATTCACGAGATATGTTATAAATTCCAGGAACACCGACGCCAAAGCTGCCTTTGCTGAACGCACTGCCTCTTAAATCTTGTTGGGTGGTTGGAAAATCAGTTGAACATCGTGTTCCCGGAATTTATAAAATGAAGGATGAACTTGGAACGCCATGAATTTACTCTGTAGTGTGCATACACCTCGGCGAGACTACATTGTGAAGGATGCTCTTTCTTGATTTGGCCTCTCCGCTGCAGGTTGATACCCATATATACGTTTATGGGTCTAAAAATTCAGTGTCTTAAATCTTCTATCTGGATACGTACGCACGGTAGCTATCTGTAGATGGAATAGCTTTTTCTTCTTGTCTACATCTCAATCTGTAATGAGTCTGCAGGTCTCCTTTAGGTCTGCGTCTACTTGAAACTTTTCAGTAAATCTGCAACAAGAGAGGACAGGCATGTTCTGCAGCCAAACAACCTAGAGTTTTAACTGGAATTCCTAATAATTCCGGATAATTTTCTAACAATATTGTTTTTTGCAGACAGCATTTTTTTGGTGTTCGAGCAGTGTGTTCTGTAGGTGAGTGCTCGAAGAATAGTTACTCATAGATATTTTGCAGTGATGCAGTGTTGAAGTTGCTTACCGTACAAGACCACCTACAAATGTCTTGTCGCATTCTGTTTTTGATGTGTAAGGCAGAAACTTGTGCTTTGGAAGGGTTTTGTGTCACCTGGTTCTCTTCATAATAACTGCCTATAATTTATAGGGCATGGGCGACCTTATCTTCAGTTTATTTAAAAATTGTCTGTTAAGATGGTAGTGTGACATCAGGTGCATAAATAAAGCACTTGGTTCCATGTAGATGTTAAACAGTATAATAGCTAGAACTCTTCCCTATGAAAAGCCGCTTTTTTAGATTTCTCAATTTGCACCACTAGCCTTGACATTAAAAATTCTAGGAACATTTAATATCAGTTGTAGTAATGTGCAATCCTTATTCTCCTACTGTACTGAGGAGACAAAAGTCATGGGATATCGATGAGCACGTATACAAATGCCGGTAGTTTCACGTACAAAAGTTATAAAAGGACAATGCTTTAGCGGAGCTATCATTTGTACTCAAGTGATTCATGTGAAAAAGTTTCCGTCGTGATTAAGATCTACACGGCGGAAGTTAACAAACTCTGAACTCTGCTAGTTAGAGCTAGATGCAATATCAGAAGTATGCTGAGAGTACCAGATGTCATGGGTTACCTCTCACGAAGGACGACGAGGTGGCCAACAACCTTCACTTAACGACCGGCAGGAGCGACGTTTGTGTGGAGTTGTCAAAGCTAACAGACAATCAATACTGTCTGAAATAGCCTCGCAAATGTGAGAAATACGACAAATATTTCCGTTAGGACAGCGGGGCGAAATCTGGTGTTAATGGGCTATGGCAGCAGATGACCGACGGGAGTGCCATTGCTTAGAGGGTTGGTGACCATATCGGTTGCACGTGGACCCTAGACGGCTGGGAAACGGCGACCGCGTCATTCAGTTGGTAGTAGTGGAATTACAATTCATGGTGAAAAGATATCAATGATACGATATGCTGATGACATTGCTATCCGCAGAGGTAGCGAAGCAAAATTACATGATCGGATGAATGGGATGGTTTAAAGAGTACAGAATGCGGATTAAGAGTAAATCGAAGAAAGACGCAAGTAATGAGAAGTAGGAGAAATGAGAAAAGTGAGAAAACATCTGGATTGATAGTCACATAGTAGATGAAGTTAAGAAATTCTACTGCCTAGGCAGCGAAGTATCCAATGACGAACGGAGCAAGGAGGACGTGAAAAGCAGACGAGCACTGGTAAAACAGGCATCCCTGGCCAAGAGCAGTATACTAGTATCAAACGTAGGCGTTACTTTGAGGAAGAAATTTCTGAGAATGTACGTTTGGAGCACAGTATTGTATGTGAAAGATAGACTGTGGGAAAACGGGAGCAGAAGAGAATCGAAGTGTTTGAAATGTGGTTCTACAGACGAATATGAGAAATAAGTGGACTGATAGGGTAGGGAATGAGGAGGAGAAGGGGCAGGATGATAGGACATTTGTTAAGACATCAGGAAATGACTTCCATGGTACTAGAGGGAGCTGTAGTGGGCAAAAACTGTAGAGGAAGATAGAGATTGAAATGCGTCCAGCAAACGGTTCAGGAAGTAGGTTTAAAGCGTTACGCTGAGATGAAGAGATTGGCAATGGAGAGGCGAGCCGCATCAAACCAGTCACAAGACTGATGACTCCAAAAAAAAAAAAAAAAAAAAAAGGTGGATGTGCGGTTCGAATGTGGTGCAGACCTCACGAGCCCATGGACCCAAAGTTGTCCACAAGACACTGTGCATGCTGGTGATGGCTCCATAATGGTGTGGGCTGTATTTACATCAAATAGACTGGGTCCTCTACACATGACCGTCTATGTGGAGACCCTTTGCAGCCGTTCATGGATTTCATGTTCCCAAACAACGACGGAATTTTTCTGGATGACAATTCGCCATGTCACCGGGCCACAACTGCTCGTGATTCTGGACAACTCGAGC